>NW_019647231.1:0-6289 GCF_002806865.2 Cucurbita pepo subsp. pepo
CTATTAGTTCCCGCTCTCCAATCTCATTGGTTAATGATGCAGCAAGTAAGAGTGATTACATTTCCAAACTCTATCTATAAGAATTATTGGTAAAAACAATCATCATTTATTAAATGCGTTATTTTCCTTTGATTCCAATACATGAAGGAAGAGAGAGAACTTAGTCTAGGGTTTCTCTTTTTAAGCATAGGTTTTCAGTCGGGGGCCGTATGGGCTAATGAGACATGGGGATCGTATTGTGATCCAAAAGAAACTTGGGCATTTATTACTTGGACCATAATTGCTCTATGGGTATTCTTAGAATTTGGATATGCTATTTTGTTTGGGGTCAATCTATTAGGGATAGGGCTACTTATGGTTCATTTACATTAACATCTAATTGAATGAATGAAAGAAAGGGCCTGACGAAGACAAAGACGGGAAAGTCCAGATAAGAAAACAGTGTGTAAGACATCGAGAACCCTTTGAATCACTACATTACTTGCTTCTCACAAAACCCAAATGTATGAGGAAGTCCAATTCATTTTTTTATTTCACTGAAGATTAGAAAAAAGACTGATTTGTCAACTGAGAAGAAAACCAAATCTGGATAAATACCACTATTACAGGTATAAGGATAGAGATCGCAACAAAGAACTCTCGTGGTCCCGAATCAAGAAGAATTTGGAACATTAAAAAGCATGTATCCATAGAACATCTGGCGTAACATAGATAATAAATAAATGGGAGTTAATATGATTCCAATTGCCATGTACCAAAGTAATTAGTATTTTTCTCATTACAAGAGATTTTTGGCTGGTAATTATGACTAGGAATTCTGCAACAAAACTGCTCATACCGGGCAATGCAAGGGAAGCCCTATCGATAAGATACTCAAAGTCGTTCATCCTTTTGGAATTGGAATAGCCAGTCTGCCCATTTCATCGAGATAAACAAGACGT
Source organism: Cucurbita pepo subsp. pepo (assembly GCF_002806865.2). Classification (NCBI taxonomy): domain Eukaryota; kingdom Viridiplantae; phylum Streptophyta; class Magnoliopsida; order Cucurbitales; family Cucurbitaceae; genus Cucurbita; species Cucurbita pepo. Next base: position 942 of record NW_019647231.1, read on the forward strand.
ATTCTATCATAACTTGTTCCCGCCAAGAAAAAAGGAAAAGCGCAGCGCCAATAAATCAATCCATGAGAGATTATTTGTAAAATAGCTCCATTCAGTCCCCGCTTATATATAGAACAAATTCCTATAATGATGAAACCCATATATATGAGAGACGGAGGAATAAACTATTCTTTGTTTTGAAATTGCGTTGACCCGAGTTGAAGCTGCATAGATTATTTGAATTATGCCTACTATGATCAACCAGGGTGAAAAAAGAGAATGGGCGGGGGTAATCCATATATATTGATCCGAACCAATCCATAAGCTACCATTTTGAATAAGATTCCGGCTAGAAGCATACAAGTACTGTAATGTGCCGTGGGTATAGGGTATAATCGGTGATTTAACAACAAAAGCAATAAGAAATCCGATATAGATAGAATAGAATATTATTTCCAGTGCTATAGGATACGATTGATTAGTCGATGTTTCCAAATAGAAAGTTGGTTCATTAGTTAGAACCATATAAACCGATACCCACTCTCTTAAATATCAATTGAAGAATTCGGAGAAAAAATATTCTACTCTATCTCTTATCTTATCTATCTTCTTATGAACGAATTTCTGCGAAAGCTCAGAAAATCAAATCATTTCAAATGTTCTACCAATGAAGAAGAAAGTTCAAATGAACATAGAAGGGGAGAAAATCTCACAATCTCAAATACAGTCAATCCAGAATATCAGATTTCCAGGATCGAAGATCAACTCCAAAATTGGACTATTCCAAAGGTGATCCTAAAACTATCTACCAAATCTAAACCTTCAATTTTACTCAAAGATCATGCATCGAATTCTCAGAGAAAAACATCCCAATTCATAACAATAGGGAATCTCTGAATCTTTTTTCAAAATCTCTTATACTCCAACACCGTGAAGAGTTTAACTATCTTTACGTCGGTCTTGTCCAAGTCNTTTCGAGAACGTATCAATAAGCTAGACCCATGCTTCGAGTTCTTTCATGCCATAAATAAACGCGAACACTCAAGAAATCCATCGGACAGGCAGATTCACATCTCTTACAACCAACACAGTAGTCTTCTGTTCTTGTGGAGCCGAAGCTATTTGCTTAGCTGTACATCTGCGCCCCAAGGTCTCATTTCGAATGTGGGGCAAGCTCGGACACATTGAGTACACCCTATATATGTATCATAAATCTTTACTGACTGTGTCATTGGATCTAGAATGAATTTTTAAGACTATACGATCGAGTCCATTTGTAAATGAATTCTATATTTAGATACCTACTCCATAATTGATCAGAATTTTGATAATCAATCTACCTACTTTCAGATTCACTCATGCGATAGGACCAAGATACTTTGATTTTTGACGTTTTCGCAAACATGATCATGGATTACGTATCATACGGATAATTTGACTTGATTCATATCCGAATTTATCTGAGAAAGAAATACACTACTACTTATTCCACAAATTCGATTGATTGATACGATTTTCTTTTCGGTTACGAGAAATTGACGAAACAATAGCTGGGCCAATAGCTGCTTCAATGCAATAGCTATAACCAAAATTGAGAAAATATTCCCTGACTATCAAGAAAATGTTACGAAATTCATATTAACTGCATCAAGTATAAGCTCAAGACACATAAGGGCCCTAACAATATTTAGGCTCGTGATCAATCCATAGATACCGATAGAAAAGAAATAGGCACTTACAATAAGTACATGTTCGAGCATGATTGACCAACTCCTTATCAATTCCGATTCATTGAAATATTAACAAAAATGTAATAGATTCCATAAAAGTACAGAACAAGGGAATATATTGGTAATCAATGGAATAAAAGAATTTAGCTTTTAGACAGAAACAATCTCAAAATAGAATTCAAGGGGAATGTGTGCGATAACATAGAAAAAAGTTGCATTTATGCTATTTCTAACTAAAGATTGATTACTGGCGAGCCACCGCAATTCCGCCGATCAAAGAAAGCAGCTAAAAGAATGATCGAAATTAGTTCAAATGGAAGAAAAACAGAGATAAAGAAATTCCAATTTGTTGACTATTACTTATTAAGGCTGACGAATCAGGTTTGATCTTGTAGTCCAAATAATCCCATACCATTACGTATCTACAATAGTAGTCATTAGTGAAACAAAAAGACTTGCACAAGAAAAGTCACTCCATTCCCAACGGGCCGTCCAAAGATTCAAATATGAGGAATATTCTTCACCCTTCATTAACATCACAGCAAATATGATTAAAACATTTATAGCTCCCACGTAAATAAGGAGTTCCCCGCCAGCTACAAACTCACTGGGCCTTTGCTAAAATATAGAATAAGGATATATATAGAAAGAAGAACCAGTACCAACGATAAAGAAAGTCCTCAAAACTCGATTGGACTAAGAGAAATCCATAAAGAAGTTCCTCGATGGTCATACACAAATTAATCGACGAGTTAGAACGCCGGGAGAAAGAAGAAGAAGACAAAGACGAAGACGGCGCCAAGATAATCAAATGAGTGAAAGAAAAGAGCTACTTCACCTATTTATCTCGGAAAAGAGTGTTTGAAGGGAATGAGGTAATCCAAGCCAACCTATTTACTGAGTGTTTGAATAGTGAAACCCGAGTGAAAGAAGGAATCGGATCATTCATCCTTCTTACAGGAGGGAGAGAAAGAAAGAAGAGGATAATGAGAGAGACCCATAAGTGAAGGAGGTAAGAGAAGCTGTGAGACAAGGGGGTTTCTTATCTTAGGTTACAGTGAAGGGGAAGAGAAAGAAAAGAAAGAAAGAGACCGTAAAGTCCAGTGGTTGAAGGGAGAGGATAAGTCAGAAGACAGTGAAAGAATGTGATTGAGTTTACCTCTTTCCTGACTGTGAAGGAGAATGACTCTTTAGTTTCGTCTTGACTTGAAAGACTTAAGGTGAAAGAGAAAGATCAGTGAAAGAATAAGGAAAAGGAAGAAGCCGCATTACATCCTTCTTTACAGTTCGTGAAAGCAAGGGAGAGGTGAAGGAGGAGCGAAGCTACGAGACAAAGGATAGATAGGTTCAGGTTCCGGATCATAATATAATTGCTTTAGAGTTCCATCAGGGAGAGGGAAGAGGACAATACGCTTTACCGAGTGAAAGAAGCTCGAGCAAGACAAATACATGATGACTGACTCTCTTTTTCTTTTACCGACTGTAAAGGTTCAGTAGCTCTTTTTCGGTTGATTCTGCGCATCTTACCGTGAAAGAAGGTTACGGTTTAGGAGCGAAGACTCAGACAGACAGAGTGAAGGAATAAAACAAAGCTAAAGCTAGCTCGACAAGGTCAGGGCATATCGGTTCAGGAGTTAAAGAACGGACAGGACAAGTGATTGAGTTTAGTTTAATAAGGAGATTGCTCTTGCATTTGATTCGTTTACTGGATGATTGAATATGAATTGACTCGACCGGAATATCTGATTCTATTTTGACTGATTCTTTCATTCTCTTCGTTTACTACCCCGGAGCTAATCTTTCTTCAATCAGGTTCAACTCAGGTAATATCTATCTATTTATCTATCGGTTCAGGAAGAAACAGACTTACAGAAATAGGTGAAGGTCAGGTAATATCGGAGGAAAAGGAGTAAGTAGCTTCTCTTTCATTTGATTCATTTATAGTTCAAGAAGGAAATCTTATTCTTTTTTCTTCTGTGCTGCTTTACCTTGTTCAAGAAGAATCGGCCTACCCTGTTCCATCTGGTTCCGGTGAAAGAGTGAAATCAGGTTCAGGTTCAGTAGTTTAGGATAATTCATCGATAGTCTTTGTTTACAGTTCTTCAAGGGAGAGTCAATTCTCATTAATTAGTTGCTTTACCAACTGGTTCAGTAGCAAAGGCAATAGAGGGGCAGCAGGGGCGGCAGGTTCCGGAGTGCTGGATTGAATGAATTTACTTACTCGACTATAAAGGAGGGAGAAGGGTCATGAGCTTCTCTTTCTTTCTCTTCATTTAAAGGTTCTTCTTCTTGCATTCATTCTCTTCTTCATTCATTTACTAACCCACCACCCGTAAAGGTTCAATCTGTCTCATCCAACTTAGCTAGTTCAACCCTCGTTCAAGAATCTATAGGTGAAAGAAAGAAGAATTTCATATGCTTTCCCTTACAGTTCCAGAAAGGAGAAGATCAAGAGTCAAACACCTATTTATACCTCAATAAATAAGGCAAGGGAATAATAGAGGTTAAGGAGCTCAGACTCAGACAGAGTGATCGAATAGTAGTCTTTCCCTTGTTGTATAGAGGTTCAGGAGAGAAAGAAAGAAGGAATCAAGGAGCAAAGCAACGAGACCATAAATCAAATAGCTTTACCTCGTTCAATCTCTCTCATTTATCTTTCGTCTTGACTTGTTTACGTCAGGAGTGAAGGGAATAACAGAAAGCTAGCTCGGCTAAGACAGAGAGGAGCGAAGAAGCTTTACCTTGTTCAATCTGGGAGTTCAGGGTCAAGATCAAGAATCAATCAATAGGTTCAGGAGGGAAAGAAGGTGAAGGTGAATTAATCTTTCGTTTCGTCTTGACTTTCACCACTTGATGAATAAGGTTCCGGTTCAAATTTCACTATCTCTTTTCTTTCCTCTCCCTGATAGTTGGTTTCGTCTTTCCTTTCGTACAGTCGAGTAAAAGAGTAAATTAGTCAAAGGTTTAAGGTTGAGTTTTTGTTTACAGTTCAATCAGTCAAAGGTTCCGAAGGAATATCTTCTTCTGTTAAGCAAAATCGCTGTTCCATCTCTCTCCTGGCTTATTGAGAAAATATCCTCTTTGAAATGAAGCAAAAAGTACACTAACCCTAGCAAACTTCCTTTTTTTAATGATCTAATCTTCTTGGAAAACAAAGAAGGAAGTATGATAAGAGCCCCAGTATACAAAAAAGAAAATCTTCCCCCTCTCGGTCTCGCTCTTTCACCCCTCTGAAACGGAAAATCACTTCTCAATTACCTCGCTAAGAGAGATGGGATCTTTGTTTGATCTTATTAATATCCTCTTTCCTTGAATTAGTAATGGGACGTCTATTTATATCAAAAGTTCAGTGTGAAATTAGAAAGAGATAGATTGTTTCAAATTCCAATTTGTAATTCATTGAGGTTGATCCCGAAGTTAAGGAGCCTAAAATCGACTTGCAATCTATCTTCAAACAAAAAAGTAGGTAGAATGAGTAAATTGCTTTTGTATGTACGAATTCCATTTGTGTATGTGCCCCCGGTAAACATATAGGACTCTGACTTATTGTTTGCGCAAGGTCTAAAAAAAAGCTAGATCCGTTACGGTATTCCTTGGAATCCTGAATATGATGCAACCAATAATTGTACTAATCCACAT
>NW_019647232.1:0-1707 GCF_002806865.2 Cucurbita pepo subsp. pepo
TCAAAAATAATTTTAAATGGGACAATATCCATTGGCAACCCAGATCTATGTAACTTCATAAATAGATCTTCTGCCTCCTTCATGTCACCACATATACAGTGACCTCTTATTAGTTCTGTGTAGGTTATCTTATCTGGTTCGTACCCCTTCCTCAGCATTTCATCATATAATTGAAGGGCAAAACGAATTTGTCCACACTTACAGGCACCACTTATCAATAAATTATAAGTAACAACGTCTGGAAAATGACCTAACAAAAGCATATCCTTTTTCAGAGAATAAGCATTGAATATGTTCCCTCCTTTAACTTGTGCGTGAATCAACGCATTGTAAGTAAATACATTTGGTAGCACGCCGGTGGCCAACATCTGATCCCTGATGGAGATTGCATTGCTCAGATCTCCATACCTTCCATAACAATCAATTATCAGGTTCCAGATACGAGGCTCAGGCACCATCGATTTCTCTAACATTGAATGAAGAAACTCATTAGCTTTGATAGCATCTCCACGAATACATAGACCTTGAATAATCATTTTGTATGAAATATGATCTGGAGAAACACCCATTCGTGACATGACATCATGGATATAGTAAACCTCATCAAATTGGCCCTCTTTACAAAGATCACTGATTAGAGTGTTGTATGTAAAGATATCCGGAATAAAACCCCTCTTGATCATATCAACAACACAGCCAAATGCAATTTTCTTATCTTGATTCAAACAAAGCCCGTGAATAAGGACGTTGTATGCAACGACATCAATCTCTGTCTTCTTTTCAACCATCTCAGACCATAAAGCAATAGCCTGAACCATATCTCCACCTTTAAAGTAACCATCCATTAATATAGTTGATGTGATTGCATCAACTGTTGTTTTAATATCATCATCAAGGACATCTTCAAGAAGCTTCCGAGCATCCTCCAGGATGCCTCTCTTGCACAATGCATGTAAAAGTATGTTATAGGTAATTCTACTTGGCTTAATACCACTATTAGCCATGGTATAAAATAGGTCGAGAGCTTTATCCATATTCCTATGAAGGCAGAAACCCTTAATAATAATGTTGTATGTGGCACAACTGGGAGAAGGACCCCTTTCTAACATTTCCCTAAAAAGAGAATCTGCTATCTCCATATCACAGTTTATACACAGTCCATTAAGAAGATAATTGTGTGTGAGTAAATCAACAACAAAACCTTGTCTTATCAACTTTCTCCGAAGCAAAAGAGCTGCTCCTAACTTTCCTTTTAAACACAAATCCCCAACCATGGCAGTGTAGTCAGGTTGCTAAACGGCCTCCCAAAAACATTTCTGAAGACCTGACTTCGCTAAACATATGCTTTCCCTGCAAAAATTTAGGCATTTAACAGATTTTTACAAGATGATAACTTGTAAACATATAAGGCATATAAGATCATTAGATATATTTAATAGCATAAAAACAATTGGGAGATGAAGAATAAATGACATCAGCCGTCCAATTTTTTAATCTTCTTATCCTCATCACAACTAGGAATAATAATACACCAACAATCATAAGTCATTGCACTCAATGAATATTCAACTCTAAAGAAGCAATAAGGGGCTATGCAGGAGAAGTACATCAACTTAATTTGAGTGAATATAAAGATGGATGTGAAAGGACTCATTGATGTCTTAATGAAGAAACGTGGAGGAATCCCAGTTTTTAGTAAAAATATCA
>NW_019647232.1:7363-8839 GCF_002806865.2 Cucurbita pepo subsp. pepo
CAAACAAGTTTCAAAACATTACCTTCGAGAGAATGGACGCAACGAGATCATCAGGACCCGTTCGAACTTGAGGATCCGAGATCGAAACCGACGCCTGAATTACGAATGGCTTGCGCCGATGGAAACGAGATGAAATTAAAGTGGATTGACATGAAATTGACGATATTGAGCTTGGAGCAAGAAACTTCGATTTCGACGGCTCAATGCGTCCCCTGGATACTACTTTTGCGAGCAAAGGTGCAACTGAGGTAGCCGAGACAGCCATGGAAATCCTACAAGTTCAGAAGACGAACGCTAGCATTTGGCTCGCCGCTGCAATGTACGTGGGGGAGAATCGGATGTCGGCCCCACGAGGCGATGAATTGCGGGGTTATCTTCATGCCAAGTGAGCTAAGTTTATTGCAGCCTTATCTTTCAGATTCCCGCTTTTGATTTTTGTTGAATTATTTATTCTCTAACAATTGAGTTAAAATTAAACTTATTTTTTTAAATTGGGAAAATAAAAATATTTAAAAATAAAATAAATTGATATTTTATATATTAAAATCTTATTTTTATTAAAAATAAAGCTATGAATAAGTAAGAATTAAATTTATTCATCTAAAAATCTGATGAATTTATAGACATTAACCTTATGGCCACATGAATATAGCTTTACGATTATTGATATATACTTTGACCTAGTTCTTGTCGGTTACTAGAAATGTCTATTTTATCTACAGGGATCTGCTATGAACGGGGACAAGATTCCCCGTTTAAACAGAGAATGTTGAGGGAGTGGGGAATATTTTTTCCCTATTAGATAAATGGGACTGAGGACGGGATTATATTCCTCATTTCCGTCCCCACCTCCGCCCCACATAATATAAATATAATTTCAACACATATTAATAGACGGGTAGATTTGAGAACTTATAGAATACATACCTTTAGTTTATTATTTCAAATGTCATTAAATAATATATTATTTTACCTTATTAACTTTTTATATTCAGATACAAAAATAATTTATAAATAAATAGATGTAAAACTATTTTATAATATTAAAATTTAAATTGGTAAAAATTACGTTGAAATATAAATTATATTTTTATTTATGAAATATTTGGGAAGTTTTATGTTTTTTTTAATTATATTACTTTAATTTTCTATCAAATGTTAAAGATATTTAGTAATAAATTAAATTTACCATATATATTATATTTGATATTTTATTATAAGTCAAATATCTAATATTTGCCCTATTACCATATATCTTTCAATTTATTACTATTTCCTATTTTTGTAATTTATTTGATTATAAATAAGATAACTTTCATCTCAGGTGTAAATTAATCAAACATTTGTTATTTTCATATCTTGTAATTTATTTAATTATAAATAAGATAATTTTCGTACAATTTGTGTTATGTGTGGGGAATTAATTAAATATTCTTAGAAAAGTGAGAGAGATATTGCCACGTGGATGGAAGTCTT
>NW_019647233.1:0-1384 GCF_002806865.2 Cucurbita pepo subsp. pepo
AATGACTTTTCATTGTTTAATAATCATCTAAACAAATTTGAATTCTTGCACGCATGTGAAAATGGTTGTTCTCAACCATATTAAATAATAATCATCTAGACATTTTTAAAATAAGGGCATGGACTTACCTAACTAATTCAAAACATAAAATTCAACCATTTTAAAGGAAAATCAAGCTTAACACAAACACCTAACAAAATTGACTTTACTGAAATCCAATATGTCCTATCATGTACTAACTTAAAATTCAAAACATTCAAAACATTCAACTGCCCTATTATTGTCTATTCTGACTTCCATGGCCTGCCCAACGTTCACCTTCATCCGTTCATAGGATCTTTACCTTCTCTCTCCTATTATTTGTTTTAATATAAATATGAGATATTGTGCAGTCCTACAAAAATATGCCAAAAAAGAACGTGCCGGTAAGGTTGAGTTTCCATCCAACCCTTCCACGCAAAATTGAAGTTAATAAAGAGTACTCCAAAACTGCTTATAATTAATACCATATCAAGTCTCATTTTCGAGAGAAAAGGAAGATACAAATCTCTACTTAAAAATGGGAGTTGGAGAATAACTTTAGTTGTTTTTTCTTTTCTCACTATTAACTTTGTATTTATTAGAGATTGTATTAACAAGTTGAGAATGACAACACTAAGTAACTGTTTAGATCCAAACAGTCATTGATATATTAATACATAGCGGATAGGTTTCATTATTGTCTTCTTTTTATAAAAATAGAGTAAACCCAAATAATTTGATTTTTTTACTTCAGTAATGTTACCTAAAATATTCAAATAAACTTTTAAAAAATATGGATTGGGAAAAATTTATTAAATAAGTATCTTTTTTTAAGGTTAAATTTCTTTCAAAATAACCTTTCTATGAACTCTATTAGAGAATGAATTTTATAGAGAGAGATTAAATCGACGTTAAAAACTTCCAGATTGTCGTGAATTTGAGATTGAATTTTATAAAATTTATGCCTGACATATTCTCTCTGATTAGTGGACAGCTGATCTCCATTTTAAATTTGGTCGTTGGATTCGATGAGTTGTGTCTCTTCTATAACATACTTAGAAGACCATTTCAATATGTCATGATTCAAAGATTTTATACAAAGTTACAAGGCCATTGGAATATGTCCAGATTTAACCAAGATTTGGGGTGGTAAATGACCAACACACCCCTATAAAAATTCTAAAATGTTTTCAAGATTCGAAAAGAGCTCAAATAAACTTTTTAAGAGACCCATTTATGACCTTAAGGGTAAGTATGCAAGATCACATGAGGAAATTAGAACGTGTTTGAGGTATGAACTCTAAGAAAAATGACGAAACAACCCCTAAAAACCTTTTATAAGAATCAAGGTTTGTTATGAATA
>NW_019647233.1:7592-8838 GCF_002806865.2 Cucurbita pepo subsp. pepo
GAAATGATTTCTCATTATCTCAATTGAAGTACTGAGCCTCACAATAATCCCACAGACTTTTACACACACCAGTGGTAGATTTAGACGAATCCTACACGTTGTACACCGTCGGGCAAGGGAGACAGAGCGTCGAATTTTCAAATCCTCTCAGATCTTGGAGTATTAGGCCTTTACGAACCAAACACATACCAAAAAAAGAATTAGGGGGAGAAGGAGATTCGAAAATAGAGAAAAAATGAGGGAAAAAGGACGTCAAAACGACGTTATCGAGGTGAGAGAGAGGTCGCCAGAAAATCGGTGAGTAATCGGGCGAAGGAGACGAAGTCTGACCTGAAGGCCGAACTCCCGCGACCCAAATCGAGCCCAATCCACTTCTGTCTAAACCGCGGTCGATGACACTTTCGCGGCCGAGTCGCCTCAGTCCAAACCAGAAAGCCCAGTTATGGCCTAACCAACCAGCCACGACTCGAGAGCAAAAGCCCAATCGACCTGAGACCCGCAAGCCCAGTCCGACACCCGACGCTCACACCCCAGCCCACCTACACGTTTTCCTTCAGCCTAGGCCAGCCCATCACTCGCGGTCAACCCGAAACCCTACGCCTCGTCTTGAGACCGTTGTACACGCGTTGCCCTCTGGTTGTGCCAAGTGGCACGTCTACAGCACGACACCCCTCGGCTCCGGTGACTTAATCGGCTCTGCGGTGGCTTCTCAGCTCCAGCGGCTTATTCGGCTCGGGAAACTTATTTCTGACCCGTTTCTCACCGTTCTGACCCTCTTGGAGACTTATTAAGGGTACGTTTTTTAGGAGAATACTTTTCCCCGTTTGAGGTAAAATAGATCATTTTAAGGTTACTTGGAGTATTAGGCCTTTACGAACCAAACACATACCAAAACAAGAATTAGGGGGAGAAGGAGATTCGGANCAAATCCTCTCAGATCTTGGAGTATTAGGCCTTTACGAACCAAACACATACCAAAACAAGAATTAGGGGGAGAAGGAGATTCGGAAATAGAGAAAAAATGAGGGAAAAAGGACGTCAAAACGACGTTATCGAGGTGAGAGAGAGGTCGCAAGAAAATCGGTGAGTAACCGGGCGAAGGAGACGAAGTCTGACTTGAAGGCCGGACTCCCGCGACCCAAATCGAGCCCAATCCACTTCTGTCTAAACCGCGGTCGACGACACTTTCGCGGCCCAGTCGCCTTAGTCCAAACCAGAAAGCCCAGTTATGGCCTAACCCACCAGC
>NW_019647234.1:0-8838 GCF_002806865.2 Cucurbita pepo subsp. pepo
CGAACAAAATTCAAGTTAAAATCACAAGGAAAGTGCCTGTGAAAAAATTCAACTAAAAATTATCAGTTAAAATCTGAAATCAAAGATATCATACCTGTGAAAAAATTCAAGTCCAGTTAAAGCTCGACGAGCTGATTCTCGTTTGTGAACATTGAGAAATCCTACCATCCGCCGAACTAAAGCAGTGTATGCCAAGCAAGCACTATTACGCACCTCCCAGTAAGAAGAAGAGAATGCGCGAATAGAAACAATTATAGCCTGAGCAGAGAAACCAGAAGTATCAGTTGCTAGGTTGGCATCATTGAAAGAGGCTCTAAGGACATTGAATGCATGAACTGTTGGAATGACGCCTTCATCTCGAATTTTAGAGGTTTTTTCACTTGCATAAGTCTCATGGGGCAACACAGACTCTGTGTCTTGGCCTAACTCTGCGGATGGTAACTCGGAGAAGTTTCTGTTTTTACAGTCCGAATCAATCGGATTCTGCAACAACCTCTCAGCAACATCTATGAGCCACTTGAGAGCTCTTGGTAGAAGCTTCTTAGGGGAACCTTCTGGCTCTGCTAGAAATAGAGCAATAAAGGCAGCTGGAATACCAGCGCTTCTCCTCAATAAATCGTCGACTGTCTGACCATTTGCGGCCATTCTTTCCATTAGCTGATCCATCCAGGATTCTGTTAACTTACAAAGTCTAGAAAGATGGGATAAGTTAGAGAATTTATATTTCTTTGAAAGGAGAAAGGTTTAATGTCCTCTCATAAACGTTTGCAAAAATTTCCATGATAGGATTTGATGATATTCATAACAGCATACAAAATTTAAGTGTTATTCAATCAAGCAAATGCATGGATGCTCTAGCATAGCAGAAGAACGAAAATATAGAATGAGAAAAGCTTCAACTCATGCAAAAACTATGAAAACAAAAAAACATACCTTTGGTCATTTGAACAAAGTAAACGGTTGCAAAGAGCAGTAAATCCGGCCCTTGTCTTATCGATCGCACCATTGTGTTTCATTTTCAAAAGAACTTCCAAAAAGTGGTCTCCAATCACTTTAAGTTGTCTCAAATCGAGTACTTCATCGTGTTTTAATATAATGGAAGCATTTGGATCAGATTCAACTGAATCAGAAGCAGCAGGCAAAGGCACTTTCCTTGTGATTGTTCCTAAAAGAAGACTAACCTGCAAATGGCCAGCAGAGAGAGATAAGGGAGACAATCAAATGAATGAATTGGAGACAATCAAAAGGTAAAGTACCTCTTTCATGGCAAGCCAACAGCCAACCATCACAATCTGTTCTGATGTTCTTGAATTTACTGTAGTTTTTTCCTTATTATCTTCCAGTTCTGACAACGACGTGGATGCATCAGCCTCATCTGGAACATCCAACAGAAAGGCATCATCATCGTCCATGTCGTCCATGTCCTCCGGAAGGTACCAGGCATCTGCTGAAACCACGCCGAGTGCCAGGGAAGTTATTCGCATCACAAGCTCCAAAAGCTTTTCCAGTAGACTTCTTATCTCTGAGAGACTAGAGAGCACGATATCTGAACTCCAATCCAACTCTTCAAAAGTATAGCGCAAAGCGAGCAACACACCATGAACAAAGCTGTTTTTGCAGCCTTCAGCGAGATTCCTCTCTCCCTCAGTTACAGAGATATTCAACCAATCAATTAAGGATTTCAAATACTCTGCCACTGGATGGTTTGATCTGAATATCTCCGCACCCACATTTGGTAATTTATGCACGGAATCGGAATCTAAGCAAACAACATCACCTGAAGCTCTGACTATCCAGCCTAAATCCAAAACATACTTTCTGAATACGAGCCTTAATGTTAGTGCTCCAGCGTCACTTTCTCGGACACGGGAGCTGCAAACTAACTTTTTCGCCCATGTGATTACTTCTCCCACCATATGTTCACTAGAAATGCCAGGAAGTGGAGTTGGAAAGTGAAGCAATATACGGAAAGAACTTTCTCTCAGACTATCCCAACTATCAATTATTGATCCAACTAACAAAAGAACTGAATCAGGTAAAGTAATTCCTTCGTTATAGGGAAGGAGAAGAGTATCACAAGACTTTTCTTTTGAAGGAACAACTGACCAAACATTAAGCATTACTAGAAATAGATCCATCGCCATAATTTTTCTCCTATAGGGTGCAGAAGGATAACAGGAGAAAAACAGAAAGCAACTCAACCACTTCATAAAACGAAAAAGATCATCCGCTCGACCAGCTATAGTTTGCTCATTTCCATTTGACAGATAGTTTTCACGATTAGAAGAAGCACGTGGTATCCAACTACCCTGCTTGAATTGTCTCTCCAAAGCTGTTCGTACTCGAGAAAAAAACTTTCTAAACAAGCTAGTCCATTTCATCTGGAAAGCTGTAGAGGAACACCTCATGTTCAATGGTATTGCTTTCTTCAACAAAGTAAGTTCTAAATGAGATGGAAGACTAGAAGTTTTAGGATTTAAGAAAATAAATTCTGCAGCATCCACACGTAGTGACTCGTCAACGTGTGTCAACGCTAATACAAGCCACTCAACAAGGATTTCGACCTTTACTCCCTTGATGAAAACAAGAGCATGACAACCAAAATATTCTATTTCATGGGAAAATCGCTGTTCTAAGCTACGTTTTTCTAGCCAATCAATGTCTCCTTCAATTAAAGCAAGTGAACGAGATACTTTGAACAATGAAATAAAAATGGCAACTTTCTGTTCAACTCTCAGTTCCATGCTACCTTCATTATTACCAGGATAGAGAACTCCATTGTCACACGCGCTAGGCCAGACTGAGATAAACGCAAGCATAGGAAATATACTATCTATGTCAATTTCAAACAATACTGGAAGAGCATAAGTGTTTAAATTTGATCGAAGCTTTGATATCCCAGAACCAAGTCCACGAAGAACGGGTGGCAAGCAACGGCCTCTGTAAAGTGCATACCCACCTTCAATACCATCACTACTCCAGCACTCATCCCGCAGGTGCTCAAGGAAACACTTCAGAAAAGAAGTGGCAGCACAGCACACATCATCATCAATGTATGCTTGTACAGTATCAGATAGCAGAGAAGGACTCATATCTAACAATGCCTTTGCACCCAACCTCTTGGTCAAAGAAGCTAAAGGAACATATCTTCCTTTACAGCGAGAACCCAAATGAAGAAGATCAAAAGCAATTTTTCGCAAGTACGACTTCGTTTTCTCGCTACCCTCTGACCAGCATAGTGACGATTGAATCTCTAAAAATAGATCAAAAATGAGATGCACTTGTTTAACAGTTTGACTCAAAGGATCTTCCAAGTTAGTCCACATAATTCTTAGTATTCGACTTCCCATCTCCTCAGGGAGTGGATCATAACTACAGGATGTATCAGTAAGATTACTAACTAAGGAGGTTTTTATTTGTTGCAAACAAATCTGCAGCACAGTCAATGAATGAAAGTTAAAATGGCTGTCGGTAGGATTTTCACAGTAGTTACATAGCTCAGGCAAAATGGCATCATAGAGTATCGTTTTGACAGAGTTACCGCTATATGGACAACCTGGATGGCCATTCAAATCTCCTTCTATCATAGAAAATGGTATGTTGAGCACAGGCCTTGGAATTGCTGTCAGAATCCCCCTGATCAAGCAGAGTCTACTCAACATTGAAAAAGTTTGAATTTCAGCGCAGACATTCGCTTGATAAGGAACCTTCGCAACAGCATTCCTAAATTCATTCTCGTACTTCAAACATGAAATGTGGTTAGTTTGTTCAAAAATTCCATAGAAGATGAGCACCCCAAGTTCTTCCGAGTTGAGACAAACTTGCAAAGAAGCACAGAAACTCACCCCAGCAGACACATAACAATCCCTTGAAAAAGCTAAGGATTTTAGAATGCTTAAAATAGTACTTACAATCATCCCCATTACACTTGAATCTTCCAGGAACTTGGAGGGAAATCGCTGGAGTAAGTAATACAAGCAAGACAAAGCCTCTTGACACTGTTCAATGACGATTGGAGAAGGCCTAGCCAAATCATTGGTTTCCTTAACCACAGAGTCCAAGCTAGAAACAATATCCCGAGAAACCAAAATGGCGCAATCTCTAATAACATCCACTAAATATCCCAATTTGGGCATTCCCATTACCGATAAAGCCACCCTCGACACACAGAACCGCTTATCTCCACCTTGTTGCATACCACTATGCTCCTCGCAGAGATTCCTGAAACATTCGCCCAATGAATCCTGGAATTTACGGCTTTTGGCCAAAGTGGAGACAAGGGTTCGATGCAAAGGCTGGGAATTCTCACAGAACAAAACCTCCAAGTAAAACCGCGCAGCTCTGGACACCGAATCCTCGTCTCCATTGGTTAATAACTCGGAGAATGCGGAAGCGACTTTCTTGGCGTGGTTTACTTGAGCGTAAACGGAGTTCAAGGATACAAGTTCGAGTAATTCAGTGAAGAATTTTGAAGAGGATTGGTGTTGGGATTGGAAGGAATTGAGAGAATCGATATATGAGTGAGGGAAAACAATTGCACTGTAAGTATAGCGGTGACGATGCTGCAGAGCTCGCCATTTAGCAGACATTGATGCGGTGATTCAGAGTTGGGATACCCTTTCTCTGTCCCTCCGCTGTAAACTCTTGCTTAGAGAGAGAAACAGAGGGCGGGGAGAAGAAGAGAGAAAATGGCGGCCAGCATAGTATCTTAAATTAGGGCCGGCACGAGTTTAGTTTTGGAAACCAATCAAGTTTAGATTTTTTTTTTTCCCTTTTTCTCACAAAACTTTCGATCATTACATTTTGATAAATTGTATGTTCAAATGGGTTATTTTCTGCATCAAAGCAGCCATTAACTCACCTTCAGAATCAGATCCTTCATTCTCTTCTTCTGCGATTGTTTCAATCTCCATATCCGCTAGCGTTTCCTCCTTTCAAATGGGTTTTTTTCAAATTTGTGATTTAGCAATGATTTTGATAGTTCTTACACCTAAGAACAAGAACTAGATGCATGGAAGGAGCGGCCCTAAAAATAGATGTAATAATGTAATAAGAGATGGTGAGGAAACATTTTTTCAAGAATAGGTGTAACAAGGGAGGGAGTGAAAAACATTTTTCTCTCTAAGATAAACGAGACCGAAGACAAAAGTCTTTAAGATAAACGAGATCGAAGACAAAAGTTTATATTCTCCAATCTTTTATATTCTCCGACCTTCCCACTCAAATCTTCAACTCTCTCGCTTAACATTAAAATTTTTAAAAGTCATATTGATAGATTATTTGGATTTTCTTATAATTTTTTTAAAAAGATTATATTAAAAGATGAAAATTTTTAAAATAACTATTTTAAGAAAATAATAATAAATGAAAAAAAATTTGATCCCCACAAGTTCCATAGAGGGAATCTCTAAATGAGGGACATCTCTACTCCCATTGATAGGCATCACCTTGTAGAGTCAAGGTTCCAAATAATAGAGGTTGCACCAAAAGTGAAGCTAAGTGGCAGGCAATCTAATCATTCATAATTTGGACGAGTTCACTATAAATCCAAGAAAATACAATGTACAAGTCGTCTGCTTTCTCAGACCTTCCTTGTGGAGTATCGCCTTTAAACCTTCTGAAGCTACCTTTCACCATGGATTTCATATCCTAGTGGAACCAGTAGAAGCATAATCAGCAACAAGAAGCCAAAAGATCAAGAGCGTAAAGGGAAAGAGGTGGGCAATAGAGAGATGACATTTCATCTAACCAACCCAAGCCTGCAGCAATTCAATGGTAATATTGCAACTCATCAAAGTTATAACAATGAGCCCGTAGTATAAAGTTTTGGACACATTAAGGGCAATCGTAGATGCTTCTTCAAGTTCACGCAAGATAACGGTACAATTTTCTATCTTCTTTGTCCCTCTCCAAAAACTCCCTCTCAATAAGAGATTCAATTCGTTTTTTAATCACAACGGGGTTGGGAAGGAACCTTGACTGCAGCTGCTTCGTGACTTCTGCGACGATGTTATTGTGATCCAATACCCGCCTCGCCTTCATTATTCTGACTATCGCTGCCTCAATCTGTGGTTTCCGGTCTTCCTCTACCCTCTGCCGAGTTTCCTGGTTTTCTGGCTCGGACTCTCTTTGTGCAACCACGGTACCGATCTTCACCTTGTACAACTTGCTCGTGAATTTGTCGTTGAAGAAAAATGCATCATCTTCAGCAATGTCCTTGCTCATCGGCTCCTTCCGGAGGACATTCCGTCCTTTCACACAGGCTAACGACTGTAGACATCTTTTCAAGTCTACTGCTGGAATCTCTGTGGCTTGCTCGATGTCTCTATAATTCAACCGATCAGCATTGTTGAACAGCATTAGCACGCACATTTGGTACGTCGAAACATTCAACTCATGCTTCTGGCCCTTACCAAAAGTTGCTTTCAGATCGGCTGACCCCATATTCGTTTGCCAAGATAACCTTCGGCCAGTATGTGTCCCAAGGTAGTAGCTTTTAAATTTTTCACATATCCCAAGAATTTCTGGAGGAAGGTTGCAAGTTGTGCTGGCCTGAGTAGGCCACGAACCTGTAGTGAGAACTTGCACAACTAGTGTGGGACCTTCTCCTAGCTCAGCACCAAATCTTGAATAGAAACCCTGCATTGTATCCTGGGATGTCTTCATATCAGTGAACATACCCTCCAACTTTGAGGTAAATTGGTACCCACACTCTGTTTTGAGCTTAACAATTAAACTTCTTTCAGCGTCATCAGAGACAGTTTTTCCGGACAGAAGCCTCTTGGCCAAATGTTGCTTGTAATATTTCTCGAATACATCTTTCTCTTGAAGGTAACGAAAAAGCATCATAACCTTGTCTAGCACAATTTCTATATCCTCTTCACTGACTCCTCTCAATCCTCTACGTAGCTTGTCATCTACAAACAAGGATATAAATTCTGGAGATCGAGCATTCAAGTTGATAAAATATTCAAATGAGGAATTCAAGGCGTTTTGGAACGTCTTGTCGTTGTTGAATGCCAAGCTGATAACCTTGTCATATTTATCCTTCAAATCAAGGAGTCGCTGCACATAATCCACAGGATCTTTTATCCTATCAGGATCTGTCACCAGCTGCTTACCTGTATCACGGATGTAAGATGTCATGACATCCCTTACTATAGAGAGTCCACTTGGTACACGACGAAACAAGTTATACATTCTGCCCAAATCTTCATATTTATCATCAACAAACATATTTACTAAGCCTGAGTTTTCCATATGGACTAATCTTTGCATGTGACTTTCTATCATCTCTTTTTCCACCACACTGGTTATCTTAGGTTCACTTCTAGCATCTAAGTAATGGGATACTCTTTCTATTTCTTCATTCAAGCGTCTCTCAGCCTTTTTCAGATAATCCCCACAGTCACAAGACTCAATAAATTGCTGAGACTCGAGACGATAAAAATCTGCAGAGACATCAAGAAAATGCTTTTCAAAGTCTTCTTGGTAAACAGAAGAGCCTAAATCCATAAGCATCTTTACAATGTTCCTCATTAAACCCCTGTTTATAACTTCACCACTCCTTTCCATATGCACAAGTTCAAGAAGAGTATCTCGGAGTCTACTCTGGGTTTTGATAGAGTGGATGACAACATCCCTCCATAGATTCAAACCAAGTTCATGAACTGGAGTTTTGTGAGTGCTTGGGATGAAAGTTCTATCCATGTACATCAATATGTCGCGGATCATTTGCAAAGCCTTGTTGTGGTCTGCCCATTTCCTGTTCAATTCTACCAAAAAAAGTTCTCCTTGAGCTGCTTCAATTCCTTTAGATATTTCTTTCAGATGAAATGTCAT
The DNA here is from genome assembly GCF_002806865.2 of Cucurbita pepo subsp. pepo. NCBI lineage: Eukaryota > Viridiplantae > Streptophyta > Magnoliopsida > Cucurbitales > Cucurbitaceae > Cucurbita > Cucurbita pepo. The sequence continues at coordinate 7,843 of NW_019647234.1, forward strand.
TGTGGTCACAAGTCCAGAGTAAAGTTTTTCCCCAAATTTATGCAGCACCATATTGTACGCATTCCTAAATGCATAAGATGCATAATCATCAGGAGAGAAAATATTTTTCAAGAATGACAAGATACACTCAAAAAGGCTTGAAAGCAATAAAATAAACAGGGTTCCTACTATACTCCAGCAGTAAAATACTTGCTCAAGTTTATAAAAATGAATGTTGAAAACATACAACAATGTAGTTAACACTGTAAAGTAGTCACAAACTAGCTGATAATGTCAGCTACAACAACAAATTGTTGAAGCCACTTTACTACCCCGTCCACACGCAAAATAACTTGATTTGTGTAAGAAGCTTTGAAGCGGATGCATTACATAAAATAATAATCCAATTTTTTTTTTTCAGGCAGCGGTGAAATAATTGTACACTAAAAATGCAAAGAGAGAGAGATAATGAAGTCTAAAAAGCAGATCTACATGGTAGCAATTGAAATCTCATCTGAATTGTATTCCTATCCCTTCAAAATCATTATCACTTGGAATTTTAACCATAAAACATGCACAAATCACAAGTTCAACAAACACTCACTGATTTAATTTTAATAATGCACAAAGAAAAGTCCATCCTCCAACCCTCCCGTTACATGCTTAGACAATACTCAAAATCACCTTGAGCAAAAAATAAAACAATTTGATTGGTTAAAGTTTACATACTTAAATTGGAATGCATCTGATAACATAATCTACAGGTATGATGATAACTATCACAAACAAGTAACATTTGAACCCCTGTGCAGTTATCCTACATGCATATAGATGTGTTAGAGCATCAGTGGTGAATAGCACAAAGGCATCTGATACGGATGTTATTAGGGATACATTAGTGATTGGTGAGGAAAGCTCTCTTCCTTCCAGCAGTCTCTAATCTTAGACAATTTCGTGTCTCATGGTAGATTCTTGATAATCTCTCCTCAAGAAAGTTTCCCCCACAGCTATATGTCT
>NW_019647235.1:0-1118 GCF_002806865.2 Cucurbita pepo subsp. pepo
TTTTGAGATGTGTATCTTGCCAACAACAAAGATTTGAAGATTGAAGTAAAAGGAAATGTCTGCATAAAAACTCCGACAGGAAATTAGTGGACATTAAAGGATGTTAGATATATTCCTAGTCTCAAGAAGAACCTGATCTCTATTGGTCAGTTGGATAGCATAGGTTATGCAACAAAGTTTGGTAAGAGTTCNATAGCACAGGTTATGCAATAAAGTTTGGTAAGAGTTCGTGGAAGATTATGCAGGGTGCTATAATGGAAGCACGTGGCACAAAATCTGGAACTTTATACACCACTGCAGGGTGTATGAACAGAGCTGCTGTTGCTGAAGTGTTTCCAATTGAAGTATATGGCACAATAGACTTGGACATAGCCAGAAGGAGTTTTTGGAAGGTCTGAAATATGTTGATATGAGTCCTTGTGAGTACTGCGTTGTGAGGAAACAGAAACAAGTTAGCTTCACAAAGTCTACCAAAGAATTGAAGAAAAGTACCCGGACAACGAAGCTAGTGGGAGTTNATGTTGTTGCTGAAGTGTTTCCAATTGAAGTATATGACAAAATAGACTTGGACATAGCCAGAAGGAGTTTTTGGAAGGTCTGAAATCTGTTTATATGAGTCATTGTGAGAACTGCGTTATGAGGAAACAGAAACAAGTTAGCTTCACAAAGTCTGCCAGAGAATTGAAGAAAAGTACCCGGACAACGAAGCTAGTGGGAGTTGAGGTTGAGTTGCAAAATAATTCACTGAGTGATGTTGTAGCAGATACTCGAGAAACTCCTGAGACTGTTGCTGACAAACTAGAGGTGAAGCAAGTGGCAGCTGAGGTTGAGTTGGTGAAAGATTCACATAGTGATGTTGTAGCGGATACTCAAGAAAATTTTGAGACTCTTGCTGAGGAACCAGTGGTGAAGCAAGTTGAAGTTGAGGGTTTAGTGACTTGAGCCCTTACAATTTACATAAGCTCTGTCATCCTAGCTTAATTTACGTATTCAAAATACAATTCTTAATGTACATACAAATAATTAGATGAAAGTGGAAATCCATATTTATCAATAATGTGATGAAAATGGAAAAAGTGAAAATAATAAAAGTGGGAAAAGTGAAAATAATAAAACAA
>NW_019647235.1:7990-8827 GCF_002806865.2 Cucurbita pepo subsp. pepo
CTTCCCTCACAAAAATTGAGAGGCTGGCTCTGATACCATTCCTACGCTTAATGACTTGAGCCCTAACAATTTACATGAGCTCTGTCATCCTAGCTTAATTTACATATTCAAAATACAATTCTTAATGTATATACAAATAATTAGATGAAAGTGGAAATCCATATTCATTAATAATGTGAGCAAAATGGAAAAAGTGAAAATAATAAAAGTGGGAAAAGTGAAAATGATGAAGCAAAAGATACAAGAAAAACAACCATGATGTTTCATCTTGACATATTTCACCTACGATTTTTTTTATTTTTTTAATGTTGTAGCGGATACTCGATTCTAGCCATGAAAACTATCTTGATAGACCAATGTAGTCTTTCCAACATGCTTTGTCCTCGTTCACATGCATCCTTGGAAAATTTCTAAAAGGTCTCCCAATATATAATTGCTCCGAGTAAAGCATGCTTAACCATGTGGTCCTATGATTGAACTACCATAAAGGAAGGTGCTCCTTCGTTGTATAGGTGGTGACTTTCAAGTCTTTTAAACATTTCTTAGTCATCTTATTTTAACGGTCGCTCTTATAAGGATGTGATCTTAGGTGATTCATGTACCCATAATATACTCAGAAGTCACACTTATTCACCTAGTATTGTTTTTTCATAAATTACTTTTTCAACCAAATTTAATAAATTCAAAGTAAAAAAGAAAAAAAAAGTAAAATAAAATGGAATTTGAGATAAATTGACAAAAATATTACTTTAACATCTTTTATAATTATTATATGGACAAATATATTTTTGTTCTAATAATTCTAATATTATATATATTACATAAATTTAGTAGTTA
>NW_019647236.1:0-8826 GCF_002806865.2 Cucurbita pepo subsp. pepo
AAACTCTTGAATTATACCTTCCTCTAAAGCACAAATTATAATCATGAAGGCTGCCACAAATACAATAATAGTGGAAAGTTAAAAGTTCATTTTTCGGTAAGAACAAAAGCCTGAATTCCTACCAACATAAACAGCTCTTCGGCACCGTTGAAAAGAAAAATAACAGGACGAGGAGGGATCCATCCAGAGTCTACAATAAGTCTGCCAACTTCTAGCATTGATGCTGTGACAATGAAATATGTGATAAGAGAGTGTCGTGATCAATCAAAGTAGTGCGGAGTTACTTTTCTTTGACAAGGGTTTTCCAGTACCCACCAACACATGAGCCACAATCACCGGCACCCGGCGAACCAAGTGGACTATCAAAATGACCATTTATTAGAACTGATGGGTCGGTGTCTAGTGAGTCCACTGATGAAATCCTGTCATCCAACAAGAGTGAAGTCATAGTAAATTAGTCATACTGCCTGAAAAGGCTATGCTTTGTTATTCGGAAGTTGGTACATGAATCACAACGCATGAATGACTAATCCCACATCACGAATTCTTTTTCGTTCAGTGATAAGAGATTTAAGCCGTTCCCAGCAGTTCCCAGGTCAATTATATATTTAAAATGAAAATTCAAGTATACCTCATTAAGATATTAGTGTGGTTTCGATATCCCAGTGATATGCTGTGGCCCAGAAACATCATATTAAAGGAACCATCAACAACTGTCTCTTCGATCTCGATTCTGTAAATACACAACTTCAGCAATACAGCAATCAAACTTCAATTATCAAGAAGCACATGCAGGTATGACATAGCGGACCATTTCGTCAGTATAAAACAACAGAAGCAATTAAAAATTGAATAGCTTCGTTAGTCGACATGAGAAACTACGCTGACCGGAATTTATCACTAGCACGCTCCTTCATCATCTCCAACTGCCCTTTTATATATCGAGCAGCTTCTCTAAAACCAGGACGGCCCTCCTACAAAATATACATATATATGCGTACATAAACCCAAGACTAAATCTTACAAACACATTAAGCTGTTTATTTATCAAAAATGACAAATCAATTGCTGGTTTCTTCCCAAGCGCACATTAGTGGTTACCAAGTGAAAGAAACAGAGCTGGAAAAGCTCAAATCATCATCCAAAATGAAGTTTCCTGGTAGAAGCAAACTAAAATGCATGCAAACACCCGCATACCTGACGACCGTCGATCTCTTGAGACAAAATTCTTACATGCTCCACCGCTCTGGCTTCAGAGAATCGATGAAGAGGCGCATCAATTGCGAGCGGCTTGACAAACTTCATGTGAACAATGGAGTGAACCAGCATCGACATAAGGCCATACATGAGAGCTAAACAGAGCAATAGCTTATAGCCAGTCGCATCATCGGAATTGAATCGGAGAGCCATCGCCACCAGCTCAACGATCTGAATCTGAACTCTGTAAATTTGGCGCGACGATGCCAATGTGAACTAATTTGCATAATCCACTGTCTTCAAGCCGTTCTATTTATACAAAATGCTTAAGATGAAAATTATGTGCTAATCATCGGTTAAGCCACCGATAGACGGCGAATTATAGAAACGAGCTGCCAAAACGACGCCGTTTTTGGTAATATAATTCTATGCTACGCGTGTATTTTGAAGATTCCATTTAATGCAATCGTGCCCGTTTAATTGGCATCTAATAACTTTTGGATTTTTGTGAATGGTGACGATTGCGTGCTCAGAAAGGGATTTTGGAATTGGGATGCATCCAAATAAGTTTGTTGGGTGATTTTAAGTGTTATAATTATTCAAAATTATTCTACAAAATCGTAAACAAAATAAATAAATTAATTAATTAAGTCAATTAATATATAAGAGAAATAGTGGAGTAGCTGATAAATTTAAAAAACTATATTAACTGATTTTAAGGATAAGATAATGACGACTCTATTGAATAATTTGTCCCTTGACAAACATTTTTCGACTTAAATACGTGGGCCATTCATATAATGTCGTGCCTGAATATATTTCTTTTATTTAATGTTTTTATGCTTTTTTATCACTTTTTTTTTTAGAAATATATGAGTTGTTCGTACTTTATTACCACGCAAGGAATCAATTTTAGATAAGAGTACAAATCAAGACCATCATACACCATGACTTCCATTAACTATGATTGATATGATAAACCATATTATAGTAGACTACGGTCGCAAAATCATGGTCTAGTTAGACGATTTTTGTCTATATATTAATAGTAAAAAAATTGTTAACTTTTTTTTAATAAAAATAATGGTTGTTAATGATACGTTTATTAATAATAAAAGCATATTTCAAACAAATATTTTTATTTTGTTAATTTAAAGTTATTATTTAAATCTCTTAGGTATATTTTTTAATGATATTTTTATTAATTTAGATTAAAAAATGAGGGGTACTTTTGCAATTTCTTTAATATTCATGGGCATTTTGAATGATATTTTCTATAATTTATCCAAGGTTAATAATAATTAGTTATCTTTTCATATATATATTTTAAACTTTATTGAAACTTTTAAAAGTTTTGTATTTTTTTTTATAGATAAATTACATTAAACATTTTTATTAATTTAGATTAAAAAATGAGAGGTATTTTTGGAATTTAATATTAATGGGTATTTTTTAATGGTAATTTTCATAATTTATCCAAGTTAATAATAACTCGTTCTCTTTTGAACGCAACCGAGAAACGAACCGTCTGGTTATAATTCACAAGAACTCGGTTCAGAGAGAATTTGTGGGCGATGATCTCCGGAAATGCATCGAAAAGCTACATTCTTCCTCGTATTTTCAGTCATCTTCTTCATTTCTTGTTTAGTTCTTGTCGGAACCGTCGACATCAGATCGCACTTCTTCACTCTGCTTCAGTCTCAGCCAATTTCCCCTTTCCCATGTGCCGCCGACTCTCCTCTCCGGGTGTACATGTACGATCTTCCCCGTCGTTTTAATGTCGGGATTATGAATCGCCGAAACTTGGACCAGACTCCAGTCACCGCCTCCACTTGGCCGCCATGGCCCAAAAACTGGGGGTTGAAGCGGCAGCATAGTGTGGAGTATTGGATGATGGGTTCGCTTATACATGAAGGTGCTGGTGATGGCAGAGACGTGGTTAGAGTCATGGATCCAGAGAATGCCGATGCCTTCTTTGTGCCGTTTTTCTCTTCGTTGAGTTTCAATTCACATGGACACAACATGACCGATCCGGCCACGGAGATTGATCACCAATTGCAGGTACCTTGTACTTGGTAATACAGTTTTAAGTTCGTGGCTCTTGTGGAATTATGTAGTTTCGAATCAATTCCTTATTTAGGGCATTGCAATATCCTCTATTAAGGCATTGGACGCTTTAACTATAGCATGTCTATTATGTTTCAAATTGATTGTGCTACATTTAGCTGATTCTAGTGCAGTTCTTGGATTGTGATGATATTCAATTTTTCCATCTACGCTTCTGTTGATGGCTTTACAATGAGCAAGTGGATGTAAAGGGGGAAAGCTTTACTGTATTCTTACTTAAAAGTGAATCCGATACAGTTTAATCATCTCAGATTGAGTGAATTTTCAGATCAGGGATAGACATGTTAGTTTATATGATCAGAAAGATGCAAATCCTGTGTTTCCTCAGAGTCATGCAGATAAAGTGAATTGTACTTCAGTCAATTGATTGGCTTACTGATGTTTCCTCAGATCGAACTTATGAAATTCTTGAGCGAATCTAAGTATTGGCAGAGGTCTAGGGGTAGAGACCATGTCATTCCCATGACACATCCTAATGCCTTCAGATTTCTTCGAGACCAGGTGAATGCCTCGATACAAATTGTAGTGGATTTCGGCCGCTATCCAAAAGCCATGTCGAATTTGGGAAAAGACGTGGTAGCTCCGTATGTGCATGTCGTGAGTTCTTTCATTGATGATGACCCTCAGGATCCATTCGAGTCTCGGAAGACATTACTCTTCTTTCAGGGAAAGACGTTCAGAAAAGATGTAAGTGACTAAAGTTTCATGGCTGATACATACCCTCCCATTCCAAAATGGGATTCTTTTCTTGGGGAAGGAGAGATGTGTTTTGACTTGTAATTGTTAGTAACTGATATTTCCTATCAACATGTTTCAGGATGGAATTATTCGTGTCAAACTGGCTAAGATATTAGATGGTTACGATGATGTTCACTATGAACGTAGCGCTGCAACGGAGAAAAGCATAGAAACGGTATGATGTAGATGCAGTTAGCTTATTGCTAAATAATTTCCATTTGACCATTTGTATTGGAAAAACTTTGTGCATTCTACTCTGCTGCTTTAAACTCGAACCATTTTTCGTATCAATACTTGTTGTATGCTTTCAATCAAAAGCCCATAATCCTTTTTCTCATGTCTAATCTAAAAATGGGGTGGTTTTGGATGGTAGGTAAAGAAGGTTAGAGGTCCAAGAAACAAGATAACTCTGTGAACAATATACTATTTTTACCTTTTGAATTTCTCTTCTGTGGGTAGAGCCTAGGTTCCCTCCCTTTGCTCACCAAGACAAATGAACTTTTTGAAGAAGAAAAGTTTGTTTTCATATGGGTAGGTCTGTTTTGTGAGGTTTTATGGTAAGGAACTAATAGAAGAAAATCCAGTGTATCTCATTCTTTTCTATTTCTTCTGTTACTCCAGTCTTCTGAAGGGATGCGTTCATCAAAGTTCTGCCTGCATCCTGCAGGAGACACGCCATCATCTTGTCGGCTATTCGATGCTATTGTAAGCCACTGTGTTCCTGTCATTGTTAGTGATCAAATAGAGCTGCCATTTGAGGATGAAATTGACTACACTCGATTCTCGTTGTTTTTTTCGTTCGAAGAGGCACTGCAACCTGGTTACATGGTTGATAAACTCAGGCAATTTCCTAAAGAGAGATGGATTGAAATGTGGAAGCAACTAAAGAATATCTCCCATCACTATGAATTTCAGTACCCTCCTGAAAAGGAAGATGCCGTCAACATGTTATGGAGACAGGTTAAGCACAGGCTTCCCGCTGTCAAACTTGCTGTTCACCGAAGCAGACGGTTGAAAATCCCGGACTGGTGGCGAAGAAGATGAACACTGTAGCCCTGTTTTTTCCGGTACAGCATCTCTAAACTCTCACTTTCCTAACAATTCAAAGTAAATCATCAACTTTCCGCTGCTGATTTCGATAATCTTCCTCGTCTCAAGCTTCGCGGATTGATATTCAGTTGTAGTTTCACGTTCTTTCAAAAAAAAAACGAGACCACCCTTGTAACATGGCTCATGAGCTTGACTGGCTTGGGAGTGTTCTAATTGTGGAGGCAGGCTTGTATAGAACATTTTGAGAATTTTTGGGGATTTTGTTTTTGAGCTGGCTGTTTGTAATAGGAATTCTTTTGTATTTTCATGGCTTGGATCATGTTATAGATATTGTATTCTTGCAGTTACACAAATTGATTAGGTACAAAATATTGGCATCATTACGCTGTATTTCATCTTCATTTGCTTTTAGTGGAACAGATGTATCGTACTTGTGATTACAGTCACTTGTCAATACTACGTAATTTTTATTATAAAAAAAAAAAAAAGTGAAATTCAAAGTTCAAGTTTTTTTAATAAAAAAATTCAAAGCATAAAGGTATAATAATTGTAATATATAGTACAATTTAATCTGATTTAACCCAAATAATAATAATAATAATACTAATAATAAAAGACAATATTTGTTGAAGAACATAGGAAGAAAAGTATTTGGTATTAATTGTATTAATTCCAACGTTCAAATCAGTTTGTTGGGACTTAACAGCAACAAAAAGTAAGAAATTCTATAATTTAATTGAGAATATATGCCTTAATAATGCTAAAGTTCCTCAAATGGCTGTAAAGATTGGACCCAATATGCCCATTTAATTCTCATTTATATGATCTTTAACATCAAAAAGTGTAATAATATAAATTAAGCTATAATTTCTCACTTTAAGCTAAATGTGGAGGTGGCCCCCACTAGTCAATCCTCACTCTTTTAATTATACCTTCATTGTACTTAAATATATATATATATATATATCTAGATATCAAGAATAAAGAAGTATATGTAATATTTGGATGTAATGCATATAATATAACAATACCTATGGAGGAAGCAATTCGTTGGTTTGAGTTTTGTGTTCTAAGTTCTTCAAGCTGTGAAGTCACTAACGCCAATGTCTTTATCAGTTTCATTGAGTCCTTCACACTCTTGGTATCCCTAACCTCTCTCCATTCTACTTTCAACCTGATAAGAAAGAACAAGTAATAATAATTAAAAAGATAAAAGGCAGAATAAGGTGAGAACAAGCAAACAAACAAACCTACAATTAGAAATTTGAGGAAAGCAAAATCTTGTTTTTGCAGCAAATAATATAAAGCTAGCTCTGTTTCAAACCAACGTAGATCGAAATTTTCATGTACATAACCAACCAACACCATTTGTCTCACTAAACATGACAATCATTCCACTTATCATTTTGTTCATCAAGGTATGAATGGCTAGCTTGCGTGTTCCAGCTCGATAGCGTCAAGAATTCTCGACTATTGAATGGGTGGAGCTTTCCTCGTTCCTTTTATCGAACATAATGATGCAAATCATGCTTTAATGAGTTCTAATATGCATCGTCAACAAGTAGTCCCACTTTCTCGATTTGAAAAGTGCATTATTGGAACTGGATTGAAACGCCACATGACTCGAGATTTAGAGGTTACCGCTATAAGACAAGTGTTTGATCCTACTGTTTTTTATTGCCACACAAAGTAAGGCTAATTTTGAATTCATAATCATATTGATTGCTTGAGAATCAAGGCTTTAGTTTTTGTTTTTTGTTTTTTGGGAGGTGCTAAAGGAGGAGAGAGTGTAAAGAGGTGTAGGAGTGAGAAGGACTTGGAATAAGAGAGACCATCTTATTAATGGAGGTAGACGGAGACTTGCTGTCTTAATGGTTAATAATGGTTAATAAAATGGAAGAAGAAATGATATGGAGGGAGAAAAGGAAAGAGGAAGGTTAGGATAAAAGCTGAAGAGGTTAATGTATTCTATTGTTTTTTTTGGGCTCTTTTTCGGCTTCTCCTCAAGATTTTTAAAATACGTAGGTTAGGGAGAGGTTTCCATACCCTTATAAAAATATTTCCTTCTTTTTCCGAGCGGATGTAGGGTCTCACAATAAATGACGATCTTGAAACTGAAGCATACACAAAACGCATAATACCCACCCTCTGTCACAAACACCCTACGCTTGTCGTTTAAGCAAAAACTAAAACCCACCTCTCTCTCTCTCTCTCTCTCTCACTCACTTTCTCTTTCTCCAACCCACTTCAAGCTTTTCCTGCACTTTCAGTTGATTACCTCAAACTTTGCAGGCTTGAGGTTCAGGAAAACAATCCAATCTAATCCAATCCAAAGTTTCCAAGAAAGGATGGCTTCATTTCAAACCCCAATTGGAATGCGAAGTTCCACTATGCTTGAAACCTCATGTGGATATCTACTTAAGGAGTTGCAGGCATGGGCGTTGAATTTTTCTTTTCTTTCTTTCTTTATTTGTTTCTTTCTTTAAGTAAACTAATGATAACAGATGATTTGGGACGAAGTGGGAGAAGATCAGTTTGACAGAGAGAAAGTTCTTCTGGATTTAGAACAGGAGTGTCTAGAAGTTTACCGGAAAAAAGTTGATGGCGCAAACGTGTCGAGATCTCGACTTCATCAAGAACTTGCAGAAGCCGAGGCTGAGTTTACGCATCTTCTGTTGTCCCTTGGAGAACGCTCTCTTCCTGGACGGGTACGCAATGATTATCCTCCAAACTTGTTCCATCTGTTCAAATCACAACTTAAAATGATCAGCTATCACGATATAATCATAACATCAATCATTTTTATATGTAATATGATATGATATGACCGAAGTTCTCACCCAATAGAATATGTTGATTGGACGTGTCTGATCAGCCAGAAAAGATGGCGGGAACTTTGAAAGAGCAGCTTGATTCCATAACTCCAGCTCTGAGGGAGATGCGGCTGAGAAAAGAGGAGAGGATGAAACAGTTCAGAGACGTACAAGGACAAATCCTGAAAATTTCTGCAGAAATAGTGAATGAAAATGATGATTCCACTCCTATTGTCATAGTGAATGAGAATGATCTTTCTCTGAAGAAACTTGAGGAATATCAGAATGAGTTACAGAGACTTCACAGTGAAAAGGTGCAAATTTGAGCCATAAAATTAAGATCTACTTAATATTTTCAACTTCGAAGTTCGTTTACATACCAATTCTTTTTTATTTTCTTTGACAGAATGAAAGGCTTCAGAGAGTGGAGAAATATATAGACAAACAACATATTTATGCTACATCCCAAAAACAAAAACAAAAAGTTTGACGGAGTGTGAGATCTCACATCGGTTAGAGAGGGGAACAAATCATTCCATATAAGAATGTGAAAACCTCTTCTTAGTAGACGTGTTTTAAAACCTTGAGGGGAGCCCAAAAGGGAAAGCCGTCAAAAGAGGACAATATCTGCTAGCAATGGTCATGGGCTGTAACAAATGGTATCAAAGTCAGACACCAAACAGTGTGTCAGCAAGGACACTGGCTCCCAAGAGGAATTGATTGTGAAATCTCATATCGGCTGAAGAAGGGAACGAAACATTCCTTATACGAGTGTGGAAACCTCTCTTTAGTAGACGAATTTTAAAATCTCGAGGGGAAGCCCATAAGGAAAACCGCCAAAGGAGAACAATACCTACTAGCAAAATCTAATTGGTAGCATAATTGTTCAAGGTTACCAAAA
>NW_019647237.1:0-861 GCF_002806865.2 Cucurbita pepo subsp. pepo
AAAAGAGGACTTCTAAATGAGTTATAAGACAACTCTTTACCAACATGTGAGTCCTGTCTTGAGGGTTAAATGAGTAAACGACCTTTTTCTGAAAAAGGTTATAGAGCCAAAGAAACCTTAGAACTCGTGCATACTCTGTGGTCCAATGAATGTCAAAGCATGAGGAGGGTATGAATATTTGATCAGTTTTATTGATGATTATTCAAAGTATGACTATCTTTACCTAATACATCACAAGTTCGAAGCTCTTGAAAAGTTTAGAGAGTATAAGACTGAGGTTGAGAATCTATTAGGAAAAACTATTAAAACACTTCGATCAGATCGAGATGGAGAGTATATGAATTAAGATTCCAGGACTATATGATAGAACATGGAATAACGTCTTTGATTGTGTTACTATAACACGTGCTGAAGCAATTTGGATCTTAGGCACTCTAAGTACATCAATTGTAGTAAATTAACTAGCATATTTATAAGTATTAAAACTCAAGGAGTTTGAGTACTAACCTTTCGCAGTTCAAATTTCTTTTTCCTCACGAACCGGTTTCGAACCACTACTAGTGTCTTCCCTACTATTCTCCGACCTTAGAACGAGATTGTGGAATCCGGTGAGTGACTAAAATTGGAAGGGATTTAGTATATGTGAAGAGAGAATTTGTGAGGGACTTTCTCAAACTTTTTTCAAGAAGAATTTCCATGTTCCTTGATTACTCTATTTATAGAGTCATATTTGCGTGTTCATGCAAATTTGACATTATCAAATTTTGACACTCAAAATTCCACTCAAATTTGTGGGGTTTATTTGGCAAACATGGAAGTTTGGTTAAACCAAATTTTGACACTCAAAATTTCACTCAAATT
>NW_019647237.1:6119-8815 GCF_002806865.2 Cucurbita pepo subsp. pepo
GATTCCACTACATTCGAGAATGTGCAGATCGAGGGCTCATCAAGATTGATTTCATCCGAACAGAGGAACAACTTGGAGACATTTTCACCAAGTCCCTAGCGCGGGTAAAATTTGAAGAACTACGCTCAAAGATCGGAGTTCAAATAATAAGGTAGATATAGCACATCTTTTAAGAGAAGATTGTTAAATAAAAGCTATGTTCCTTACATTTAGTTAGGTTGTTTTCACGTCTCAAAACTTCTGAATTCACGCCAATGGAAGAGCGTAATTCTAGCTGCCATTTTTTGCCAACTTTGGGCGAAGTCGTCGCCCACTTTTCTATTTTTGTAATTAGTTTCCTATTTTTGTAATTAGGTTTGTTATTTAAAGAATTCAACTGAAGAGAAATAAAACATCGAGTCTTCAGCAAATCTCTCCCTCTCTCCTTTTACTTCCGCTATTTTTTCTTTCGAAGAAACCTTCGGCCAGTTTTTTCGTCGACGTTTTCCTCCGAATTGCTAGAGTCAACCGGCTATATTTGTTGTCTACTTCATTCTCTTGTGAAGTTTTGAGCTTGAGGGTTTTTTCTTACATAAGGATGATCAATAATATGAGGCAAGGCTGGTTGTCATCCACTAATAATTTTAAAGGGACTCTTTCCCATAGACGAGCTCGTTTGACAATTAAAACAGAATTGAGCGACATCTAGCAGTTGTATCCAGTTCTTCTGGTGAGCGTCGACGAAGTGACGTAAGTATTCTTCGAGCAAGCAGTTGAACCGTAACATCTGTCCATTGGTTTAAGGGTGATAGCTCGAGGAGATGTTTAAAGTCATTCCCAAGAAGGCAAATAATTCGGTCCAGAATGTACTAATGAATCTACCATCCCTATCACTGATGATGTTCGACAGAATGCCCCATAACTTGACAACGTGTTTGAAAAATAGTGGGGCTGTTAGTTCAGTCGAGCATAATTTGGGAGTGGGAACGAACATCGCATATTTTGAGAAACGATCTACAATAACCAAGATGGCGTCATATTCCCTGACTTTTGGGAGGTCTGTTATGAAGTCCAGAGATACACTTTCTCAAGGCCTTGTTGGCACAGGTAGAGATTCCAAGAGTCTTGAGACTTTGGCTTTCTCGACTTTGTCTTGTTGGCAGATGAGGCACGTCTTGGTGTACTGCATGATGTTCGGCCAGAAGTACCTCTTTTTTATTAGGGCATATGTTCTTTGCCACTCAGGGTGTCAGGCCCATAAGATATCATGACATTCCTGAATGAGCTTCTTTCTCAGTTCTCCCATTGTTGAGACGTATAATCTATTTCCTTTAGTCATTAGAAGGTCTCCCTCGACCCAAAACTGTCGTGTCTTCCCGACTTTAGCTAGCTCACTGACGGCTTTTGCTGATGGGTCTTTGTGTAAATGTTCTTTGATGATGTCGCGCATTGATCCATCGATCTTACTTGAATGAATATGGGCTAACATGCACAGGGCCGCATGTTTGCTCTTCCGAGTCAGCACATCGGCTACTTGATTACTCTTCCCTGCCTTGTGTTCGAATTTAAAGTCGAATTCTGCCAACGACTCTTGCCACCGAGCTTGTTCGGCATCATTGAGCTTTCAACTTTCATAAGCGATGGGGTGGCCTTCTTGAATAAGGACACCGCCTAGGGCAAAGTCGAAAGCATATGTTTCTATTTTAAATGGCTTTGTAACATCTACTAACCCGAGGACAGAACCCCTCGTCATGGTTGCCTTCAGATCTTCAAAGGCCATTTGGCATTTATTTGACCACGACCAAGGGCGGTCTTTCTTCAAGAGCTCCGTTAAAGGGGCGGCTCGTCGTGAAAACCCTTCGATGAACCGCCTATAGTAGTTTGCTAATCCTAAGAAGGACAGCACATCGGATACGGAAGTAGGGACTTTCCACTCTTGGATATCTTTTATCTTATCGCTATCCATCTCGATCTGTCTACAACTGATGACATGTTCGAGGAAGTTGATGATGCATGTTTGTACGAAGGCACATTTTTCTTTCTTGACGTACAACTGATTCTGCCGCAGCTTGTCAAATACAAGCTTCAAGTGCACCTTGTGTTCCTCTAGGGTTGTGTTGTATACAACTATGTCGTCGAGGTATACTATGATGAACTGATCCAAGTATTTGTAGAAAACTTGGTTCATTAACGTGCAAAATGTAGCTGGGACGTTTGTCAAGCCAAAGGGCATTACCAGGAACTCAAAGGCCCCATATCTTGTCACACACGTCGTATTGGACTCGTCCCCCTCGACAATACGTACTTGGTAGTACCCTGATTGTAAATTCAACTTCGTGAAGTATTTGGCCCCGTGAAGTTGGTCGAGCAAGTCGGATATTATCGGCAGTGGGTATTTGTTGCATACCGTCACCTTGTTTAAGGCTCTATAATCTATGCACAGACGCAACATCCCATCCTTCTTTTTCTGAAATAGTATGGGGGCTCCATAAGGTACTTTTGCCAGGCGGATGAATCTTGCCGTCAACAACTCATCTAGTTGTTTCCACAATTTGGCTAGCTTAGGGGGAGCCATTCGNACAATTTGGCTAGCTTAGGGGGAGCCATTCGGTATGCGTTCTTCACTTGGGGTTTAACCTCGGGAAGGAAGTCAATTTCGTGATCAATGCCTCGACTGGGTGGTAATGTTTGTGGTAGGCTCTCTAGCATTATGTCAG
>NW_019647238.1:0-990 GCF_002806865.2 Cucurbita pepo subsp. pepo
AGCTAACGACTGATATCGATCTTAACAACTGGTATCAGAGCTAGCGGAAGTCAGAGCCAGGCGGAAGTCAGAGCCAGGCGGAGTCAGAGCTAGGCGGAAGTCAGAGCCAGACAGAAGTCAGAGCCAGGCAGAAGTCAGAGCCAGGCAAAATTCACCACGATCTGTGAAGATGTTAAGTTCAAAGATTGGAACTGAGAAGTTTGATGGATCCGATTTCGGTTTCTGGAAGATGCAGATTGAAGATTATTTGTACCAGAAAGATCTTCACGAACCTCTGTTGGGGGTGAAGCCGGATACCATGACCACGGAACAGTGGAAGCTCACTGATCGATAAGCCTTGGGGCTGATCTGGTTGACGCCATCTAGAAACGTGGCGTTCAACTTTATTAAGGAGAAGACAACGTCAGGTCTATTGAAGACGCTGTCGAATATGTACGAAAAATCGTCGGCTATGAACAAGGTGTATTTGATGCGCAGATTGTTATGAGTCCTTGTGAGAACTTCGTTATGAGCAAACATAAACGAGTTAGCTTCACAAAGACTGTTAGAGAATTGAAGAAAAGTACCGGAAGAAGTGGGCTGAAACTCCAGAAGGGGGTTGTGTCGCCCGGAAGCGTCGCTGAAGCTCCAGAGGGAGTTGCATCGGCTAAAAGCGTCGCTGAAGCTCCAGAGGGGGTTGCGTCGTCCGGAAGCGTCGCTGAAGCTCCAGAGGGAGTTGCGTCGACGGAAGCGTCGCTGAAGCCCCAGAGGGGGTTGCATCATCCAGAAGCGTCGCTGAAGCTCTAGAGGAGGTTGCATCGTCCGGCAGCGTCGCTGAAGCTCCAGAGGGGGTTGCATCGCCCGGAAGCGTCGCTGAAGCCCAGAGGGGGTTGCATCGTCCGAAAGCGTCGCTGAAGCTCCAGAGTGGGTTGCGTCGTCTGGAAGCGTCGTTGAAGCTCCAGAGGGGGTTGCGTCGTCTGAAAGCGTCGCTGAAGCTCCAGAGGGGGTTGC
>NW_019647238.1:8086-8813 GCF_002806865.2 Cucurbita pepo subsp. pepo
GAATGGATGTCTCGTGCAATATAAGATGATCATAATTAGAACGATAGAAACTTCACCTACCTTAAAAGATGGAGACGATGAATCTCCATTGCAGTTGTCAAGAGGTCCACCACAGAGCCCCTCTTTTTCAAAGAATCTACTAGTGGGCATGTTCTGAAATTTTTTTTTTGAAGGGATCGGATGTCCCACGTTATGCTATATTGCTATGTCGTAGCAAAATTAGTAGATCTTGTACTCAAAATAGAATGATTGTTCTTCAACTAGGTATACTTTTTACGACAAAAACTTCTATTTCACATTTGTTAAATTTTCCTTACATATTAACTAACATTTTGTTTGTCAAGAAAAACATATTAGTTTGATTAAAATAATAATAATAAAAAAAAATCTCAGACAAAAAATCAATTGACTCACTACTAAATTTATGTAATATATATAATATTACAATTATTAGAACAAAAATATATTTATCCATATAATAATTAAAAAAGATGTTAAAGTAATATTCTTGTCAATTTATCTCAATTTTCATTTTATTTTACTTTTTTTTTTCTTTTTTACTTTGAATTTATTAAATTTGGTTGAAAAAGTAATTTATGAAAAAACAATACTATGTGAATAAGTGTGACTTCTGAGTAAATTATGGGTAAATGAATCACCTAAGATCAAATCCTTATAAGAGCGAGCGTGAGGATAAGATGGCTAAGAAATGTTTAAAAGACTTAAA
>NW_019647239.1:0-1489 GCF_002806865.2 Cucurbita pepo subsp. pepo
GTGAGGTCTCTGAACAGGTGAGCCATGGAGGAGAGAGAAAAACCGGAGAGAGAAAGAGTGCGCGTCGACAGTGGAGAAAGATGGACTAATAAGTAAAATAGCGGGTATCAATTTCCCTTTTTTTATTTTTTTTTTCTTTTAATATTGAAATAATAATCATTTTGATTATTTATTTCATCATCGAACAATAATAAATAATACGGCTTTTAACTTTTTTTTTTTTTTCTTCTTCATATTTTGAGATGTAAATTTACCAAAATGCACATATGGAATATTTTAAAATTATTGTTGTATTTACATATTATTACGTAAACTTTATGTTTTTATTTGTTTATTTAGCAAGTAATTTTTTATTAGAGCTCGATTGAGCTTGAGCCACCCTCCCTAGTGGTTGACTTGCACCGAAAGTCCTAAATACGGAGTTGTCCAAAGTTCGATCGAATCTCGAGCTAGATAGACTCAATTGAGCCTTGAGTCACCCGCGTTAGTGGCTGACTTAGCGTCGAAAGCCCCAAATGCTAAGTTGCTCAAAGTTTGGTCCAATCTTGAGCTAGATCAAACCTAGACAAAAAGAAGTCCAAAATGAAAGTGAATCGATGCTCGATTGAGCCTCAAGCCACTAGCCCTAGTGGTTGACTTACACTAAAAGCCACAAATGAGAGTTTGAGGTTCAAATCGACCTAAACCATGAAACAATTGAGTCATGACATGCATTGGACATGAAAATGGTTGACTCAACCACAACTCAAGGGTTTACGTTCCGCCCAGTTTTCATCAATCTTTTAATATTGTTGTCTCTGAACTGGTTCAATCTCGATTATGCCCTTTAGTCCAAAACTACCCATTACATCAATATCATAACAGTTTTCTTCAAGCTCGACATGTTCCAAAATCCCTCTAACATATTAGCCCAAAGTTTGTCCGTTCCTAATTTCTTTACAATTGATGCTAATAATCTACACACTGTATCTTAGTATTTAAACTTCGAAATTTATGTTTTTTTGATCGTTTTCAAAAGTATTTAATTGGTCTCCGATCATTTACCTTTGTTTCTAATTCGTTCCTGATCTTTTAATTTTTTAATTAATTAAGTTATTGATAATTTGTAGATCAAATATATTACCGACAATTTTAAAGATATAAAAAATACATAATTCATGAACGACATAAATTTTATAATACTACATAAATACTAACTAGTATAGAGTCGCGATATTATATATATATATATTATAAATAAAGAAATAGAATAATAATAATTTTGAAAATGAGAAAAAGAAAATAATAATTAAAATAAATAAATAAATAAATAAATAAAGCAAAAGGTTTGTCGGCAAATCCCAATTACAAGCAACCATCATTTTCATTTATTTCGGTGCTTCAAATTGAAGCTTTCATACTTTCATTAAACCATCATTTTCATTTTAATTACCATAAAAATCCACGTCATCCTCACAAGACTATAAAAAAAAAAAAAAAAAAAAAAAAA
>NW_019647239.1:7897-8806 GCF_002806865.2 Cucurbita pepo subsp. pepo
GTATATATGTGTGTTTTCTGATATTGATTAATTGAACAAGCTATAGTTTGGTATTGAAATGATACTAATTCTTGGGAATCCAGCAACCATGTAGCCCATAAGGAAGACCATAGGGAAATTTTGCTCTGGCTATCTCTTCAAATGTGGATCCATCTAGTAGCAAAGCATACCCTTCTCCATTTTTCCCACTGACCATAGAGATCACCACTCCTGCATTCACATAAATACATTTTAGACACATTCCATTCCATCCCTTTTTCACTAATGATATGATTTCATAGTTTACCTCCGAAATCGTCTTACATTAGTTAGAAGGTGAAAAAGATTCCGAGTTCGAGAACTTTCAGGTTGTATGTTTATTCAATTTGTTCACTTAGAAGATGATATAATGACTTACCGTCGTCCTCTTCGGTTGCACCAGGTCGAGCCACGAAGAAGGGCTCGGAAGGAATAGCACCGCTTTCATACCAATTCTTGGCCTTCTTCTTCACCAAATCAATCTGAAACAAACAAATTCATAACAAGCACAAAAGTGAATTGAGGTGGAAGATCCAGAGACAAGAGGAAGCAGAGGTTAGGGAAAATGGTTGTGGAAGTGTTACCTTAGTGAGTGTGTTGGGGAAATTGCAGGGTCTTTTGGCTCCACAAGCATAAGCATATCTATATTTCTTGCCTAAGTAAGCAGGGTTGAAGCTGCACATGTCCATTCCTCTGCCATGTTCATCTGGGTCCAATGCTGCCTCCAGCTTCCCATGTCCACTCCCATCCAATGGTATTCTGAACCTTCCAACCCTACACAATTCCATTTCCAATTATTCATCCCATTTCTTCTAATCTCTGTGAATTTAAGTGTTATCTGATGGCATGCTTTGAGGAGTATAAATCCAAACAAGTCAAAGCAAAAGAAAA
>NW_019647240.1:0-3671 GCF_002806865.2 Cucurbita pepo subsp. pepo
CCATCTCAATTCCAACCAACGTTTTTCATGTTTCAGCTCAAGTAAGTTAGTGCTTGATAGTTGATTCTCACTTCCTTATATATTGTAAGAAAGGTGAATTACTATTCTTTTATCTATATGTAAAATCAACCAGTATTGGCTACATAAACATAGTTCATCTCCAATTAATCAAGATAGTACATGCCTCATGTTCAAGTTCTTATGGTCACCTACCTAGAATCTCATATCCTATGAGTTCTCTTGTCAACCAAATGGTTGTCCCGTGAGAATAGTCAATATGCGTGCAAACAGGCTTGGACATTCACTATATTTAAAAACTTATAATACTTGCAATTATAAAAAATTTCCTACAACACATGGGCTACTAACAGAACATACGAAGACTGATTCTAAGAGTGGGCCACTTCAACTACACAGAGGTGACTAACCTGAATATGATCCTTTGACACAGCAAGCGTGAATTCCACTTCTTTGTCTGAACCATGATCATGATCATTAGGCTGCAAAATAAGAAAAATTGAATACATAGGACACAAGGAAGAAAACACTGTAATTAAATGAAGTACAAATGTTAGTGATACAGCCAGAGAAAAATAAAAAACGCGTTTAATTCAACATACAAATTATTTAACAAACAAATTTATAAACAAAAAAATATAGAAAAAATTGCATTCAAATGAGGAAAGCATTACGTGACTTAATATTTCATCAACAAACTTCTCTTTCTTAATTAAACATAGTATAAGAGAAAGAGGTCTTTTGTTTGAACCCCTGAAAAATCATTTCCTTCCCAATTAATATTGATTTCCACTTGTTGGAGCCTTCTACAAATTATCAAGCCCATAAGTGAGGGAAAGTGTTGTAGGTGTTGATATAGTTAAATCTACCATGCTCCATCAGCTTAAGTTTTTGGTTTGATTAGGGATTTAGCATGATCTCAAAGCCAGAGTCCTAAGAATATTGGGGTATTTTGGAATTGATAAAAGTTGCCAGCAATGTGCTTTCGGATTGGTTTTCAGCGTTGTGTTTGCTTATGGGGAGTGTTTGAAACTTCTATTTTTCTAGGGTGTGGTTGGTGATTAGAAGTTGCTGGCCGCATTTTTTTGGTTTAACCAATTTCTTCTCTTTCAAGTATAAAGATTGGATGAACGGAGACAATGAAGGCATGAACATTAACCAATCTCTTCTCTCTAAAGAATAAGGCTAGCCAAAAGAGTTAGGGAGGTGGGAAGTTCTAGATACTATCTGCTCTCGTAGTTTATCCTAAATTCAATGGAAGAATCACCTACAATTCAATAAAAATTCGATGAATAAACACTTCTTTTTCTTAAATAATGATCTGGGCAGGAAATTTTTCGTTCCAAGTAAATCCCACTTCTCTAGACCAGAGTCAGAACCATGTCTTACACCTAAAACCTGCTAAATCAATATTAATCGGAGCAATTTTCCTCCTTTGTGATATTTGATTGAACACGATGACAACTGTCAAGATCAGATTATAGGACGCCAGGATCAAAGAAATTCCAAAATACCTCGAGCAATAGACCAGTCACAAATCCTTGCTGAAGAGGATGACCAAATGGAGATCCACCAAGCATTGCATCTCGAACTCGATCATTAAAACTGAAAAAACACGATAAATTTAAAAATGCCCAATATTACTTTACATTTTTGTGCATAAAAGAAACACGTGCCAAGCTAATAGGGAAATCACGTTTCCTAACTAGCGAACAGTCGTATTTATAAATTGAGACCAAATAACACAGACATCAAAATGAGGTGTTTATATTCATACAATCAACCAAGAAAATTAACAAAGGCGCAAGATCCATAAGGTAGAAATATCTCCATCCTTTAAGATCTCTTAGAACATAAAATGGGGAAAAAAAGTGATTTTGCATTTTTCAATAAAATTGCCAAGAGCAGCCACTAGTTAGTCCATCTCGATGATTGCTTCGCAGATTTGCAATTGAAACATCTATTGCCTGATATCATAAAACTTGCAGAAGAAAAAAAGTATATACCTCCCAATTCCAGTTCCAAAAAGATTGAACTGTGATGCATTTACTCCACGACCATTTTTTGCAACTTCGCCGAAGTCCCATCCTTCACCATATCTAAATTGAAATGTGTGAGAATGCAAAAGAATCTCCAAATCTCACATTGGAATTAACTTATGCTACAAACACAATGTGCAACAGTGAGGAAATTTGCCCAAACTTACAGGTAGATACTTGAACCATCAACTCCATTCTTTTCCTGTGTTAATATTTGCAGTGCGTTTTTTGCTTTCAACTTCAAGTAACCATAAATTTCATGCAGACCAGAAGTTTAGTCTTAGTTTCAAAGTTCATGTACAGTGGGCTCAATAGCCATTGCAACATTAGAATCAGATAATAAATATCGAGTGTTGCAATTGAATTATGAAGCTCTAAAGTACTATGCATGAATTTAAGTGAAAATAAAGTCACATACCATAGTACTTGTCATCAAATGCCCCATAAGATCAAACCGAAATCCATCAACCTGGGAAACATCAAGAAATTGTGTTCGACAGATATAAAGGTCAAGTTCTGTCTGCATGCAACAGCATAAAGGAGCTGAAGATTCAATCTTTTTGTATGTAAATACCTTATAATCAACTACCCAATGTAAGATATCATCCACAATCATGCGTTCAACCATAAAATGCTCACTGGCAGTGTTATTTACACAGGTACTGTTCTCAATGAAACCATCAATGTTCCTCCTCAAATAGTAACCCGGTACAATCTACCAGAGAGGAAAACGATATCATAAAGAAAAACAGAAACCCTCATCGAGAAAATGTTAACATGAAGAGGTAAGACATGAACAACGAAATCTTTAGTGGTGGGTTGAGCAATATTGAAAGCACAAGAATGCATCAAAAACAATTAGAGTTGAGACCTTATCAAGAACAGAACTTGGATCAAAAGGTCCACATCCATGTAGATGATTATAGACAACATCCAACACAACACGAAGGCCAATTTGGTTAAGTGCCTGTAACAAACATTGAATACTTTAAAATGATAGATTGCACAACTTGCAATTGATAACTGAATATATATTGATTTAGACTTGTTAGAAACATAAACAAGTTTGTCAACCTGAACCATCTTTCTGAACTCAATTAAACGACAAGGACCATTAGGATCACTAGCATAGCTTCCTTTAGGTACTCCCCACAGAATAGGATTATACCTAAAAAGACACAACAAACATACATAAATGAGTCTATAAAACTCAAAGAACCTAACAGCTTTAAAGAAGACTCCAAAATCAAGAGCTTACCCCCAGTTATACCCATCGCTGTTTTGGATATCTGCAATTAATGATTGTTGTTCAGCTGAATCTGGAGGAAGTTTTTCCAGAAGTTCGATATCTGTAACATGTCTTATGTCGACAGTGAGTGCTAAACACATCAAATGCTACAAGGACTCCTTTAATCATCTCAAATAGAATTAAGAAACACCAATCATTTGTGATCATATATTGATAGGACCCAAGTACACATTATTGACTCTAGAAGAAAGAACAAAAGCCAGGAGAATGCATCACATTTGGTGGAAGCAGGTTGTTGTTAGTTAATGACAGGAACATAATTTGCTAACAACAAATGATTCGAAGCGAATGAAAGAAATGCACGC
>NW_019647240.1:5998-8797 GCF_002806865.2 Cucurbita pepo subsp. pepo
AACACAAAGATATTTATCAGTTTTTAATAACGTCTAAGAAGATTTCACATCTCTACGATTTGTTTAAAAATGTTAGTGGTTCCTGAGTACATTTTCTGGAAGCGGGCCACGGTCTTTTTCCAGCTTAATCTTCACGTCGTAACCTGTTGATAAGAAAATCAATCAGCATAATTTATCTCAACACAGTTACGGTCTACCGATTACAATCATACCTTCGACTACACCATCTTTAACACGCAGAGTAGCCATTTTACTGCCAAACAGATAGCACGAACCGCTTCCAACTTCCACATTCCACGCTATCACATATCTGCTCACCCAAAAAGCTCTCGCGTACAACAAGCTATCTTCCAACTATTCACAGTTTAAGACAAAACGAAATGTCCGTCGATCAGCACATAGCCAATCGCAACGATGTAGCATAGCAATTCAAGTAGTTCAAGACCTTGTGGATCATTTCATTTTCTGTAAATTACTCATTGTTTTGTAATTTTCCCTCTAAACAAAGTAATTCAAGAGAGCTCGTTTGTGATCCAAATTATAATAACCTCAACCAATCTAAATTTCCTTTCTCCCTTCGTTGCTATCGGAACTGAAGACGCTCCTATTCCCACATTACGACAGAGACTACCACAGACCAACAGAACTAACCTCCACTACCAAATCATGACAAGTTAACAACGAAAATAGAACCTGAGAAGCTGAAGTGGATTCCTCGACCGACATTGATGCGGAAGAGGAGCAGTAAAGCGGTCCACAGCGAGAGTGACCGTCGGGATAATGAGACAGAGAAGTTGCAGCTAAAGAGAAGACGCCGCCGACCGGATGAGATGACGGAACCGCGGCGATACGTGGAGGAAGGTGGTGAGAGAAGGAAGTTGCAGGATTTGATGGCGGTAAGAGATGGAGGGAAGAGGAAAACAGAAACGACATTTTCTTTTTCACTGAGTTTCTAACTTGCACAGTTGCAAGGGGAAAATAAGCTTTTTATTGGATATTTCCTCCTGAAACGTCACGTCGTAACTATTTTTAGTTTATGGGAAATTATTTTATATTTTTTTAGATATTTCCAGCTGGTAGCGTGATGTCATAATTATTTTTATTTTATTTTATTTTTTAAAATCAGATGTTCATTTAATTCCAGACCCGAAAAAAATGGGAAGTGCAGTTTAAACAGAGAATTAAAAGGAGCAGATTTCCTTAAATAAACAAAATTTTTAAAGATATAAATATAAATATATATTATTTATTTATTTATTTATTTATTTATTCAAGTACTATTATAATTATTTTTATTAAAGAAAAATACGAAATTTCATAGTTACTATATTTATATTAAACTTTAGTTAATATTTTAATTTTTATGTTTTAATATACTTCCATATGAAAATATGAGTCTTCTTGCGACGTTTAATGAATATAAGTAAAGGACAAAACGATGACGTTTTTGTTGCTTTTCTTTAAATGATAAATTTTGATAAAAATAAATTAAAAAATAAACTTTTTTTTCTTTTAAAGAAATATTTATGAAAAAAAAATCGGTAATATTGAAAATATTGAAAACAATATAATTATTTTTATATAAATAACAAAGTTTCATGTTTTTTTTATTTTTATTTATTTATGGTTTTCGATATGCATAAGAACAATAGGTATAAATATTATAACGTATATTTATTTATTTTTGAAGAAAAATAAGAATAAATATACATATTTTATGTGTTCATATTTATTTAAATACACTCTAATAATATCATGCTTCAATAATTAAATGTATAACCATTCACATCTTTCAATTATTATCTCAATTATTATTTAAAAAATAATAATAAAGCAAAGCCCATTATTGGCCCAATTATAGTCATGAAGTGGCCCATACAAATAATCCACCCATTTTCTTCACTAGCATCGAGTAGTTCAAATGGCTCCTTCATATGTCCATTCCAACCTAAAAAAGTTTTATTGGGACATATATATATATATATTAAATGAGATATCGAAAATTAACGTGGACAATATATGTCAGCTTTTTTTAATTATTTCTTAGTCGTCCTATCCTCAAGATCACTCTCATTCAGATATGGTCTCGGTTCATTTATATATCCCTCGTTTCTCGGGTGTCACGTGCCCACCAACTTCTACCTCTGTTTAAAGGGGATCCAAAACTTTCCACACCCTTTAGGGCCCAGTGTCCTTGCTGGCACTCGTTTATTTTCTCTAATCGATGTGGGACCACCACCAAATCCACCCCCTTCATGGCTAACTATGCTAGGGAAAGGTTTTCACTCCACACCCTTTAGGGCCCAGTGTTCTTGCTGGCACTCGTTCATTTTCTCTAATCGATGTGGGACCACCGCCAAATCCACCCCCCCCCCTTCATGGCTGACTCTACTAGGGAAAGGTTTTCACTTCACACTCTTTAGGGCCCAGTGTTCTTGCTGGCACTCGTTCATTTTCTCTAAACGATATGGGACCACCACCAAATCCACCCCTCTTCAGGGCCCAGCATCCTTACTGGCACACCGCCTCGTGTCTACCTTCCTTCAGGGAAGAGCCTCCTCGTTGGCACATCGCCCGAAACCTAACTCTAATATCATTTGTAATGTCCCAGACCCACCGTTAACAGATATTGTCCTCTTTGGGCTTTCTCTTTCATCTTTTCCTTCAAGACTTTAAAACGCGTCTACCAGAGAAAGATTTTCACACCGTGTTTCGTTCTCCTTCCCAACCAATGTGGAATTATCGGATCTCACAATAAAATATGTTTGAAAATTTTATTTTTTAAAGAAGAATTGATTA
>NW_019647241.1:0-8791 GCF_002806865.2 Cucurbita pepo subsp. pepo
GAGACCGACAGGAGTGAGGTTCCGGCACTCTCATTCTAGAACTGTAAAGAAAGCAGAATGCAGCTCTCTCTTTTCGTCAGGTGTAGGTTCAGGATAATGACATTAATAGGAAAGGGCCGAAGCCAAGGGGAAGGAGAGAAGGATCATTCTTGCTGAGTCTCCTTTTGCTTACTCAATCAACCTACTTACTCCCTTCTTCTCAGCCAACTGCTTTACCCAGTGAAATCAGGGACAGTAGCTCAGGCAATAGAATTGGGAAACAAACCGACAGACCAGACAGGTTAATGCGTTTACCCAGTTCAAGAAAGAAAGAAAGCAAGACAACAAGACAAGAAGAGGTTACGTACGGCCGGAGCAAGTTAAGAAGGAAGAAGAAAGGAAAGAACCAAACAACCAAGCTGTTTAGAGCCCAAGGAAGGAGCCGAGCCCAGGTGATTCAGTTCAGGAGGTTACCGAGTAAAAGAATACAGAAAAGAAAAGAAGAGGCGAATGAGCTCAGCAACGAGACAAATAACCGATAGGGGGAGAGGGAGTCCATTAATTAGCTAATGAACCCACTTGAGAAGAGAAGCTAGTCCAGTCCCCAGCCAGAAAGAAAGAAAAGGAGAATGCCTCTGAGTAGAGTAGTTCTTTCTCTTTGACAGTGAAGGCAGAGGAAAGGGGTGTCGGGTTGGTTCGGCTTTCTCTTTTTTGTTTCTTCTTCTTTCCTTTCATTCTCGTCAGGTTCAGCAGCTCAGCAATGAGACCATACAGAATGGATTCAGGTTCATCAGCTAATCTTTCAAGATCAGGTTACGGTTGAGGATCAAGACCCTCTTCTCATCCAGCCTATCCATTTACCGAGGTTCATCAGTAATAGTCCAGGTAAAGAACTTAGAAAGATCAGTAGAATGAATCGGCCCGGCCAGTTTACCCTGCCAATCTGGTAATATCATCAAAGGTTACAGAGAAGGAATCGAGAGTCTGATTTTCTTAGAGGGAGGGAGAGAGAGTCAAGTCAATGAATTAGTTTACCTCGTCTTTGAAGAAGGTATAGGAGAAAGAATCTTGTCCCCCGGATTGTTGGTTCAGTCCAGCTAACTCAATAAATAAGGCAACAACGTCATATAGGTTCCCCGGAGAATGCATCTTGTCTTTCTCTGATGATTTAGAATTGGTAAAGGAATATCTTATTCTCTAGCTTTACCTTGTGAGAAAGAGTGAAAGAAAAGAGAGTGCTTTACCTCCTTCAATAAAGTCAAGGAATAGAGGTGAATGAGCTCTCGTCTCAACCACTTCCTCTTTGACTGACTTCATAGGGTTACGAGGTTCAGGTGACTGGGCTCAGCCATGAAACCTTGTTGTAGAGGAGTCAAAGAAAGAAGGGACAGTCCGGTCGTAAACTCTCGCCCCAGTTTACTGTTCAAGAATAAATAGAAGTAGAAGTGATTGAGCTTCTCTTTCAGTTTCTTAGCTTACCCTGAAAGAAGGTTACGGGTAAGGGGAAGTAGCGAAGGGAAGGAATAGAGGTTCAGGAGCAAAGCAATGAAACCGAGTTTACAAGGTGAAGGATTTCATAGGAAGAGAATAAGGGGAAAGAAAGAGACTGTAAAATAGCTTTACCTCGTTCTTGAATAGTTAATAGTTAAACCCTTGCCTTGTTTACGAGGTTCAGGAGTTCAATCCGGTTCTGGTTCCATCCGGAGAAAGAATATGCTTTACCGACTCTGGAAAGGTGAAAGAGTTTACCGAGTTTCCTAGATAAAGAAGAAAGAAATAGGGACAAGAGGACAAGTTAAGTTATTGAGTAGTTCAGGAGCGAAGCGAACCAGCTTTACCTACAGGGGCAGGCAATGCAATTGGGAGACCAAGAGGGATAGGAGCATAGAGGTTACGGTTCAGGTTCTTCATTCAAATAGCTTTAACGAGTAAAAAAGAGTGAAGAAAAGGAGCAGAGCAACTCGACCGAGAGGGAGAGGAGCGGAGCAATGAGACCAGAAAGAATAAGCTCAGGAACGGGGCAACGAGATCAATACAATAAAATAAAGAAGGAGCGAAGCTGTGAAACCGAGAGGTGAAGGAGCGGAGAAGAGAATGAATCTTTTCTTTTGGCTTTCTCTTTGACAGTGAAGGAAGGGGAAGGAGCAAAGGACCTACAGAAAGAAGAAATAGGAGAATGACTCTTTCTTACAGGCAGGAGAGTGAGGGAAAGAACACCTATTACTGATTTTACCGACGGAAAGAGTGAAATCAGGCAGAGGTTAACAATCACTTCCTCAGAATAACAAAGACTAAGGGAACAAACGGTTAGTCGAATTCATCCTTCTTGCTTGAGTGACGGAGAGGAAAGGAGAAAGAGCTGGTCCAGAATAGGTTCAGTAGTTTACAGTTCAAGAAGGGAGAGGTGAATGAGCTTGACCTTTCTTTACCTTACCTAGTGAAAGAGTGAAATCAGTCCCATGAATCCTTGTTACAGGAGGGAGAGAGAGGAAAAGAGTCTTTGAAGGCCAGGCCAATGCTGGGTTACTCTCATCTTCTCTTCTTTATCTGGGCTAATAACTGAGACTTAAACTTAGTGCTGCCTGTGAGACCAATACAATAAAATAAGGGAATCCCACCTCCCTAGTGAAAGAGTGAAAGAAGGATCAGGGTTAAGTAAGGGGCAGTAGTTCAGTAGAAAGAATCTTGCGTTGAGTCTTTAACAGCTTACCTTGTTCAACCCTAGTGAAAGAAAGGCTAATGCAGTTCAGTTGAGTCTTTCGTTTACTGGTCAGGGAGAGTCAAGTCATTTCATATGCTTTCCCGAGTTCAAGACTGAGTTAAAGAAAGAAATGGGGTCCTGGAGCTTTACCGCCTGAAATAAGGGAAGGGCAGGGGAGAGAGGTTCGTTCCGGTTCAGTAGCTCATGGAATAGAGTCACAAATCCAATAAAAGGTCCTGTCCTATCCTAAAGAGAGAGTGAAAGAGTAAGATTCTCAATAGGAGAAGGGGAGAGCCATCTTTAGTCTTGACTTTCAGTTTCAGGAGAAAGAAGAGATTCGAGACCAGAAGTTAAGTGTAGTAAAGTCCAGGCCAGGACAGAAGAGAAGATGCTTTGCTTGACTTTAATCTATGTTACCTTGTTCAAGAGTGAAAGAAGTTGAAGGTTCCTGAAGGAGTGAAGGAGAAAGAACCAAGCAAGCAGTTCCGGAGTTTACTGTGATAGAAGGTGAAGGAAAGAAGAAGAAGAAGAGACCGGCCATATGTCAAGTTCAGGTTACGGAGAAAGAACCCATAGGAAAAGGGGCGAAGCCACGAGACGAGAAGAGGAGCCCGAGCAAGAAAGCCAGTTCCTTCCAACCCAGCCAGTCAGTTCCGGCCTGCCAGTTCCTTCTGAATTCTGAAACTTGACAGTCGTAAAGCATCCATTAAATAATAAATAATTGATCCTTACACGAAAAAGAGGGAAAGAAGGGACAAGTTCAGTAGTTAAGGAGACAGAATAAAAGGAGTGTTTGAGTTCAAGCAAGCCAGTAAAGGAGAGAGAAAGGCTTTACCCAGTGAAAGAAAGAAAGAAAGAAAGTAAGAGAATAAATTAAATAGGGACAAGTGAGTTAAGGAGAAATCATCCTTCTTACAGGCAGGAGAGAGTAAAAGAGGGAAAGGAAAGAAGGCACAGACAGAAGTAATAAATAGTCCGGTGAAGGAGACTGAATAAAAGGAGTGAAAGAGCGAGACCGAGTTCAAGAGTGAAAGAAGGAATCTTTCGTCTTTCCTTACAGTGAAGTCGAATTGATTCTTCGATAGTCTTTCCTGAGAGTGAAGGATCATTGATTCTTCTTTCGTCTTGACTTCTACTGAAACATTACCCNTCGGTGAAGGGGCGAAGACATGAAAACGAGTGGAGAGGTTCCAGGGCTGGTGAAGTAGTGAAGGGAATATCATAAACGGAGAATGACTCTTTCGTTGAGTCTTTAACAGCTTACCTAGTTCAACCCTCTTCAATAGCAATAACCCTCTAAAATGACCAACAAAATAGGGAGAGGATAACATTAATTAATAAATGGTACGTCAGAGTGAAAGACGTTGAAGGGGAAGGCAGGTTCAGGAGCGAAGCTGCTTTACCTTAAGGGAAAGGAGTGAAAGAGCTCGACCGGAAGGGAGAGGAGTGAAAGTAAGCAAGAAAGCCAGCCCAGCCTGTTCCATAAACTCTAATGAGTCTTTAGTTGACGAGAAAGGATCAGAGATCCAGAATGAAGGCAATAGATAGCGTAGCGAGCGGGTCAGGAGTGAAAGCAAGCAAGAAAGGCAGCCTGCCAGTTTCGGTTCAGGGGCCGGATTAAGAAGCCAGCCAGATTAGTCTTTTCTTCTTCTTCTTCTTATTCTTTAACTCAAAAAATAGAGAGAAGATAGAATTAATTAATTCATGGTACTTACACGTAAAATAGAATGAATCAGGAGTTTAGTCTTCCTGTTCAGGATGACGAATAAAAGGAGTGAAACCGCTCGACCGGAAGGGAGAGGAGTGAAAGCTAGCCTGCCAGTTCCGGTTGAGGTTCAGGTTAATCAGTAATAGTCCTGTTAAACTCTAATTCTTCTTTTGATAGTCTTTCCTTACTGGTCCGGTTTAGTAGCTCAGGGACAGGCAATGGAATAGCTTGACTTGCTCTTTCTTCTCTTCGTTTACAGTTCAAGAATGAATAACTCACAATAACGAAACAAAGAGTACTGGAGAAAGAATCGTTGAGTCTTAGTTTACGTTTTTACTGTGAAAGAAGGAAAAGAAAGGAGAATGCAGAGAGAGGCAGGTCGGCCAGCCAGGAGGTTACAGTGAAAGAAGGTGAATGAGCTAAAAGAAAAGCACACCAACATTATTCTAATCCAAGCCAGCCTAGTTGTAGAGGTGAAGGAAATAGAATTGCTTTACTGAGAGGAGAGGTTAAGGGCAAGGAGCGAAGGGTGAAGGGGAAGAAGTCATAGTCCAGCCAAGCCAGGGTCGGGCTAGCAGTTACAATTAATCTACAGTAGAGAGTAAATGGAAATGAATTAGCTGCAGCAGCGGCC
The DNA here is from genome assembly GCF_002806865.2 of Cucurbita pepo subsp. pepo. NCBI lineage: Eukaryota > Viridiplantae > Streptophyta > Magnoliopsida > Cucurbitales > Cucurbitaceae > Cucurbita > Cucurbita pepo. The sequence goes on from NW_019647241.1 coordinate 5,023, forward strand.
GACAGGACAGGTTCAGCAGCAAATGAGCTTCCCAGCTTTACCGACAGGGGAAGGAGTCCACAGAATAGGTTCATCAGTCTCTTTCCTCTCCCAGACTTCCTTGTGACGCTTCAGCCAGGGAATATCATCAAAGGGGCCAAGCAGCGAGACGAGGAGTGAAAGAAGGTAAGTTCCAGTCAGTCAGTCAGGGAGAATACATGAAAAGGTTACAGAGCTCAATCAGTAGGAGTAGGAGTAGAGTCTTTCCTTCCAGCCAGAGAGAGTTCCGGCTCATTCATCTTTCTTCTTCTTTTCTTTCCTCTCCTCTACTGTAAATAAAGGAGAAGTAGCTCCGGGAATAAGGTTACGAAAGAAGACGAGTTAGTTGGAGAGATAGAGGCAGGAAATGGAATTGCTTTAACGAGTTGGAGAGGTTCAGGTTCAGTAGTGATTGAGTTTACAGTTCAGGTCAGGTAATACCGAAGAGAGAGGTTCTGTCTCATTCATAGGAAGGTAAATAGGTAATGGTTCAGCAGTTCAAGCAAGAAGGTTAATGAAGTTACTGTGAATAAATAGGTAAGTTAAGGGGGAAGGAGCAAAGCTTTCTTTCATTTTCAGAGTGTCTTTCAAAGCAGCTAAGGAGTGAAACCGCTCGACCTATAGGGAGAGGAGTGAAAGAAGGGACAGAAGTCATAGTCCAGCCAGGAGTGAACATGAACTCGAATGAATAAATAAGCTAAATAGGTAAGTAAGTAAAGAAAGAAAGGAGCCAAGCCACTTTACAGTTCCATCTGGGTCAGGAAGAGAAGAAAGAGACCTACAGAAAGAAGGCAAATAAGTAATGGTTCAGTAGTTAAGAAGTGGACCAGCCAGCTCGACCTAGAGGTTAAGAAGTTCAATCAGGTTACGGTAAAGGAGAAAACAGACAGACAGAAAGAAGGGAATGAGACCAATAGAATAAGTGAATGAGCTTGACCTTACTCTCAACCGCCATACAACCAGCCTATGTTACCCAGTCAAAGAAAGAAAGCAAGAAAGAAAGGATAGCCAAGCCCAGGGTTGATTCTTCTTACTGTTCCATCTGGTAAAGAAGTATTGATTTAATAGGAAGGAGTATTCCTATTTGACTCTTTAATCAAGTTCAGTAGTTCAGGCAATAAAGTAGAGGTTGAGTCTTTCAAAGCAAGCAGCTAATCTAATTAATGAATTTACTCGACTGGAAGCTAACTCCTTCATTTCTTCTTTCACTTACAACTCTCTTTCGGCTTTGCTTTCTCTTTCCGGTTTCACTATCTCTTTGATTGAACAAGGCAAATAGGTGAAGTAGCTTTCGATTTGTTTCTTCTTCTTCTTGAACTGTAAACATAGTCAAAGGGTTGAGGTTGAATCGTTGTTTATAGTTCTTCAAGCAAGCGAGAGGGAGAGGAGTGAAATCGGGTATAAATAGGTTCAGGTTACGGAGTTCAATCTAGTTACCGTGAACGATTGAATGAAAGAAGGAAAAAGCTGTCGGTTTCTTCTTCTGTGACCTGGGAAAGAAAAGAGAACGAGTTTATCGAGCCGAGTTCCATCAGTATTTAGTATAAGGGAAAGGAGTTCTTTACTTGGAGTTCTTTCTTGATCATTAATAATAGGAAAGGAAGGAGTAAGTAGGTGAAGTAGCTTAGCAATGAGACCAGACAGAATAGGGAGAGGATTTCATTGTACTCTCTTCCTTCAATCAGAATCGGCCAGTTATGTTCAATCATGTAATTCCGGTAATATCAGTAGAGGCAAAGGTTTCCGGATTTCATTCATTGTTTGAATAGGGGAAGGTCAGGTAACTAGGGGTTAAGTCGCTTCTCTTTCATTTTCTTCTTCAATCAATTCATTCTCTATAAGGGTCAGGTTCAGTAGCCTCTCGGTTCAGGTTCCTTCTTTCTAGAATAGACTCTCCTGTCAAGTAGTAAGGTCATATCGTAGTTACGGTCAGGGAATATCCATCGGTTCAGTCTTTCATTGTTCAATCACAATCAGGTAATCAGAGTAGAGTAGTTATGGTCAGGGAAGGAATATCGGTTCCGGCAGAAGAAGAAAATTCAGGTTGATGAGCTTCTCTTTCTGTAAACTCTCATTCATTCCTCTTTCTTCTTGACTTACAATTCGAGATTTCATTCATTGTTTGAATAGGTTCCGGGAATAGACGTTCTGGTTCTTCAAATAGCTTGACCTTCCTTCAGAATAGTCCGGGTTTGAGGTTGAGCCTTGAAAAGCTGCTAATTCATTTAGTCAAACACTGTATAGGTTCAGTAGTTCAATCAGGTTACGGTTCAGGCTCGTCAGGTTCCAGCCGGTGAAGCATTTCATTCAGTTAGCTTTACCTCAGAGTGAAAGAAGGCTCGTTCAGTAGGTCTGTCTCATTCATCTTCTCTTGCTAAGGATAATTCTTCTTGTCTTGCTTCAGTCTTTCAGTTCTCTTTTCTTTGATTTACTCGACAGTAAAGGAATATCTTCTTCTTCTTCCTTTCTTTTCCTATTGATTCTTGAACTGTAAAGTCTGTCTCATTCATCTTGTCTGAGTCTTCGTCCTTCTTTCTTGATCCTTATGATTTAGATAGAATTGTCAAGTCTCCCTTCGTTCACTCTCATTAATCTCGAGTGTTTACAGTAAATGAATTTCATATGCTTTCTTTACTGTTCAAGAATAACTCACAAGAACTGAATTCAGGTAATGGTAATGTTCAGGTTCAGTAGTTCAGGAGCGAAGCGAACCAGCTTTACCTACAGGTTCAGGGGCGAAGCCAAGCCACTTTACCCAGTTTACGTTGAGTTCAGTCTTGACTTTCAACACTTACAGTTAAAGAGATAGTGAAAGAAGGAGGCAGAATCGTCCGTCCTATTTACTTACCAAGTGAAAGAAGGAAAAGGGTTTGTTTCGGTTAAGTCTTGAAAGCAGAAGAAAGAAGAAGAGGTTCAGGAAAGAAAAGGTTTAAGGTTAAAGTTGATTGAGTCGAATGAATCTTGAGGGGTTACAGTGAGTGAAAGAATAACAAACCAGAACAGAAGGGAATATCGGTGAAGGCAGAAGAAGAAAATGAAAGAAGGTCAATGAGCTGATCTTGATTGAATTTCTTTCGTCTTGACTTCCAAATTACCTTGTGAAGGAATAAATAGGGAGAGGAGGCAACTTTCATTCATCTTTCTTACTTTGAGGAGAGTCAAAGAGTTAGTTCCATCAGGTTCAGTAGCTCTTTGATTGAACGAGGTAAACTTCCCTATACAAAGAATATTCTCGTAACCTTGCTGATTGAACAAGGTAAATAAGAGAAAGGAAAGACTCTTCTCGCAGCTTCGCTACTCTTTATTCTTGAATGAGACAGACTGCTGAACTACTGAACTACTTCTGAACCTATTGATTCAAACACTTACTCGCTAAAGCATATGAAATAGATTCTCCTTCACTTCCCTGCTTCTCTCCTTTGCCTCTGGATTCCATTGCCTGCCCCTCACCAGATAGATATTACCTGACTGACCTTGCCGAGCTAGCCTAGCTTTCTTTCTTCTTTGTTTTATTTCTGATGGAACTATCAACGAGAGAGACACCTTTCCTTATTCATTCGACTCAACCTTTTATGCCCTATTAAAGAGGTCATTTCATTCAGAGGTAATTTAATAGGCTGTATGAGAATCAGGTCAAGCTCAATCACCGTACGTAACCTTCTTTTCTTTTCTTGCTTGTTTTCACTCCTTTACTTAACCTGATGTAACTCCTGTTAAGTTATGGAGTCTGCTCCCTGTATTTATAGCTTGG
>NW_019647242.1:0-705 GCF_002806865.2 Cucurbita pepo subsp. pepo
AGTGTCCCTGAGTGTAAAATCAGTGAGTTGAGTGTGTGAGGTCCTAAACATATTCCACTACTGTTTGTACAATCATGAACCAAGATGGAGGACATGGAGGGGAGATCAATGAAGCTAGGTGGAGAGAAGCACAAGTTGGAACAATTACTCGTTTGAATCAAGTTATTAGTACATTGACAGACCGAATGGAGCGAATTGAAATAGCCTTAGGTAATCTTCAAGGGAGGGAAGTACTCTTGAATGAAGGAGTTGAAAATGAAGAAGATGACAATGTCACCCTTTTAGCGGGACATAGTCCTAGGGGAGGGAGAGATGTCGGTCGAGGGAGAGGAAGAGTCAGAAGAAGGGGTAGAGAAATTTTAGCATAAAAAAGAATTGAGAGGGAGTACTAGTATGAGATAGAAAAAGAAAAAGGAGTTGGGGGAGTAAAGCTAAAAATTCCAACTTTCTATGAGAGCAAAATTGAGCATGTCTTCGATTGCAACAATTTTAGTGAAGAAAGAAAGTTGAAGCTTGCTGTGGCAGAATTTTGTGATTATGCCGTTATATGGTGGACATCTTTGAAATCAGAGTGGATGAGAAATTATGAAGAACCAATTCAAACGTGGGAGGAATTGAAGACATTAATGAGAAAAAGGTACATTCCTAAGCATTATTCTCGAGTACTCAAGCAAAAACTCTATACTTTACAACAGGGATCCAAAA
>NW_019647242.1:7199-8791 GCF_002806865.2 Cucurbita pepo subsp. pepo
CATAGGTTAAGGTTTGTAAAGGCTATATAAAGCCTTCTTTTCTTTGATTAGACATGACATTTTGGAATTAAGAATAAAATTTCTATTTTAGCTTTGTTGAGAGCTAAACTTTCTTTGCAAATTCTTGTTTTTACAACTTGCATGCTAGAGTCATTCAAGTGGTATTGATCAAACCTCTTGTGGAGTGATTCGAATCAGGAGTTAAGAAACGAGTTTTCTTTACTCTTGATTTTGATCATCAAGGTAATTTGTTTCATACTTTCCCATGGGTTGATTTCTATATCAACAAAAGAATAAGTCAAATTGACCATTATTTATAAAATTAAAAAGAGTTTTTTTAACAAATGTTGATGTGCTTGAGTGGCTAATGCAACAGGTTTAAAATCAATTGAGTTCTCTGAGCGTAGGTTTGAATTATGTTGTTGACATTTTTTAATCAACATCGTTGAATCTTCTTGGCATCGACATTTTTTTTAATCTTTTTGGCAATAGGTCCATTTGGAACACCACATTTTTTTTTTAATCTTCTTGGCAATAGGTCCATTTGGAGCACCGTGATCGACATTTTTTAATCGATATTTTTTCTAATCNTTAATCTTATTGGCATCGACATTTTTTGAATCTTCTCGAAAATAGGTCTATTTGGAACACCGTGATTCTTATCATAAATCTACCTGGATAATTGATTCAGGAGCCACTAATCATGTTTATTCTTCTTTTCAAGAAAGTGACTCTTGGAAGCAGTTAAACGAGGGAGAAATGATCATGAAGGTAGGCACTAGAGAGGAACCTAATTTGAAGAGGAACCTAATTTCAATTTCATATTTTTAAACAAATCTTATTTACTTTTAGAAAATGTATTTTTGGTTCCTAAGTTGAAGAGGAACCTAATTTCAGTTTCATGTTTAGTTGAACAATTTCATTCCTTGAACTTTTATAGTAACAAAGTTGTTGTTTCGAAAAATGTTTTTGAGAGTTGTTCCGCTTTTGTTTAAAATAACTTGTATGTGCTAAGACCATCAGCATGTAAGACACTTCTAAATACTGAATTGTTTAAAATGGCTAAATCTAGAACAAAAAGACATAAAGTGTAACGACCCGAAATTTTCTACTTAATTTAAGGTCGCTACTGTATACATACCATAAACATTGAATGCGGAAGACTTCATTTAAATTCCATAAAACATAACCTTTAACTTAAAAACACAGCCATGGACTTACGTGTTTNATATTTGGCATCTAAGGTTGGGTCACATCAATTTAGATAGAATTGAAAGATTGGTAAAAAATGGTCTTCTAAGCAAGTTAGAGTTGGACACTTTACTAGTATGTGAATCCTGCTTAGGAGGAAAAATGACTAGAAGACCTTTTACTGGAAAGGATATAGAGCCAAAGAACCCCTAGAACTTATACATTCAAACTTATGTGGTCTGATGAATGTTAAAGCTAGAGGAGTGTAACGACCCTAATTTTTACCTATTTAATCTAAGGTCATTACTATACCTTGGAATGCGAAATTACANAAAACTTATGTGGTCTGATGAATGTTAAAGCTAGAAGAGTGTAACGACCCTAATTTTTACCTATTTAAT
>NW_019647243.1:0-8787 GCF_002806865.2 Cucurbita pepo subsp. pepo
CACCAAAGGAGTTAGTGGTCATAATTTACTCTCTCATCCCCTTAAATCTACATGAAAGAGGAAGTCAATTTGATCAACAACTTCCACCCTTTTGCCTATTACAAGAATTATGAAATTAAAATTAACAAATAAAGTTTTCTAACAACTTATGAATCAAGTGAAATTTACAACAACTTCATCCGCTACTTCAACCGTGCAAATAAAATGATCCTTCCTCAATCAAATCTACTTGTAACACATGAAATAATGGTTGAACCGAGCCTATCCAATTTTGTAGATGAAGAATGAATGCTTGTTGAGTCTTCTTGGCCTTGGATCGTGTAAGAGGTCCAGTTGAAACACCGTGATCCTTATCACTATAAAAGCCAAGTTCTATACTCAGTAATATTATCACTTGAAACTCCAATTCTTTATGTTTCTAGCCTAATCATTCTACTATTAAAACCTTACACTAAATCCTCATAATCCCGTTAGACAAGATTTTCTAAATCCACTCAACACAATTATTTTAGCCAGATTAATTAATAATAGAGATTACATTTATTATTTCATTCGTTCCGTATAAATCAATTTTATATGTATAGAAACCTGGACGAGAAGAATTAGTAGGGCAATTGGACGAAACAAGAGAATGAAGATGAATGAATCAATAGTAATCTCATTTTTCTTTACTTTTGTCTAAGTCATCACAGGGAGTAAGCACGAATCACTTCTAGAATGGGTGCACAACACATCAAACACTTTTCTTGAACCTCGACCAACTCGTTAGCACATTTTGAACACGTGCACATGTGCTCAGATCTACAAGTTTGTAAATGAGAGAAAATGTAAAGTTAAGTGAAAGTTGGGACCAAAGGAAAACACACAAAAACAGACTAAAAGTTTGGTAGAATTACCTGTACAACAAAGCATCAATATGCCTATCGCAACATATACAACAATTCTCTTCCTTACTCGAAACCATTTTATTGGTCCAAACATCTTTGTGTAGGTAAAATGTAATTAGTCAACAATATCATTTTATTGGTCCAGGGTAGGAATCAAATTCAAAAATAAAACTCTAAATCTTTTATCTTAGATTGACAGATAATTTTGAAAAAAATACAATATCCAACCCCAATAAATAGAGAAACTACTCAAATCACTAAAGATTTAAGGTATGTCAACTCTGCAAACTAAGAACATTTCCATAGAGGCAGTTTGTTGAAAGATCAAATCTAAATTGTATAAACTAAAGAATCTTGCGGCATTAAGAATGAAAACAAACCTTCTGAACGAGTTGCTCGGGTTACATATCCATGCATGTCTCCAACATTCTCTATAGGTTGCTCGTCCTCTGTTGCAGCCTCGACATGTCAATCCTCAAATTGTTGATGATCTCCCAATCCTATAAAATTCAACAAGTTTAAGTTAAAAAAAGATAATCACACTAACTTCACGTGAAACTAAATTGCATCAATTCTAAATAGAATTATAGAATCACCGTTTACATTTGCATGTTTTACTATTTATTTTATTTTATTTACTTTGCATCCTACTAACTTCAACGAGAAAGTTAACAAGGGAACCTTGATGAGACATACAACTCCAAATTGCTGACGGAAATTGTGAAAGAATACCCACGAATTTGTGAAATAATTCTCACGTATTTGTGAAAGAGATGTCAAGAGTGGAGAGACAAAGAACATCAAGTTTATCTGGAAAAAAAAAACCTCTTTCTTTTTCTTTTTCTTTTTCTTTTTCTTTTTCTTTTTCTTTACAATGGGAAGACAACGTATTTATAAGTTTTTCTAAATCTAATTATAGCTATGAGAATGGCACCCATAAGACGTCACTATTCCTACCAAGTCTCTTGGCCTATTCTTTTGCCCTTAACTTTTCAATTTAAAATCTACTAACAAATTAACTATAAATGACATTTAATGTTTATTCAACAAAACTTCCCATAAACTTAAATGCTCCTACCATCTGTCATGCCAATCATCTTCTTGTATTTGTCGAAAAGTACTTTCGGTAGTGGTTTTGTAAGGATGTCCGCAACTTGATCTTGACTTGCCACATGCAGTAATTCCACACTCCCTTCCTTCACATGATCTCGGATAAAGTGAAAACGAACGTTAATGTGTTTGCTTCTTTCATGGTTCACTGGGTTCTTTGCCAACTTAATTACTGATTTGTTGTCAACTTGAATCACGGTTGCACCTCGTTGCTTCAGCTTCATCTTGCTCAACAAATTTCTAAACCATATCGCGTGACACACACACCAAGATGCTGCCACATACTCAGCTTCACATGTCGAGAGTGTCACGATTGGTTGTTTCTTTGAAAGCTAAGTAAATGTTGTGTTGTCCATAAAGAATACATAACCCGATGTACTTTTCCAATCGTCTATGTCTCTGCACCAATCATTGTCAGGGTAACCAACTAACTTGTAATCTTTTGTTTTTTAGTAGAATAACCCAAGTGACACCGTTCCTTGGATGTACCATAGGACTCACTTTACCGCCTTCCAATGTGAATAAATTGGCTCCTCCATGAGCCGGCTTATGATGCCGACACTAAATGAAAGATCTGGCCTTGTGCATGTAAGATATCGAAGACTTCCTACCAGACTCCAATACCTATTTGCATCTACTTGTTCCTCTTTATCGTACTTTGAGAGTTTTACACCTGGTTCCATTGGTAATGATATTGGGTTGCAATTTTCCATCTTGTACTTCTTTAAGATCTCCTTTGCATATGTCTCCTATGATATAAAAATACCCGTCTCTCCTTGTTTAACCTCTAAACCAATGAAAAACTTCAACAAGCCCAAATCTGTCATCTCAAATTCTCGTGTCATTGTGCTTTTAAACTCTTCTATCATCTCTCATTGTTGCCTGAAAAAACGAGGTCATCGACATAAAGAGCAATAAGTATCACATTACCTCCACTCTTCTTTGTGTAAAGTGCATGTTCGTGGGAACATTGCTTGTACCCGTTCTCCTTGAAGTATGTATCGATACGAGTATTTCATGCTCGCGGTGCTTGCTTCAACCCCTAAAGCGTCTTCTTCAATTTTAGTACCTTCTTTTCTTCTCCAATTTTCATGTATCCGGGTGGTTGTTTGAGGTAGACTTCTTCTTCAAGCACACCATTCAAGAATGTCAACTTGACATCCATTTGAAAAATTGGCCATTTGAATTGAGCTGCTTGAGAAATGAGCAATCGGATTGTCTCCATTCTTGCAACGGGAGCAAACACTTCGTCATAGCCGATTCCCGCCTTTTGCTTGTATCCCTTCGCAACAAGTTGTGCCTTGTACCGCTCTATCTTGCCTTGAGCATTCATCTTTTTCTTGAACACTCACTTCACACCAATGGGCTGATTCCTTCTGGTAATTCTGTTAACTCCCATGTATTGTTGCGATGAATCGCTTTAATCTCCTCATCCATGGTAGTTTGCCACTTCTTGTCTCGTACCGCCTCTTCAAAGCTAATATTTTCAGCATCTGCTAGAAGACATAAAAGGTATACCTCATTTGTTGAATCATATAAGTCTCGCAAACTTCGCATTTTGGGTTGTCGTGGTTCATTTTCATCATAAAAAATTTCTGAGTTTGTTGGTATACTTGTTGCAACGACGGATAGTTCTCTAACTTCGATATTAACTTCCGTCGAATTGTTCCAGTCCCATTCGCTTGCTTCATTTACTCGTACATCATGACTCACCATCACCATCTTGCTTATCGGGTCAAGTAGCTATATTAGATAAATCCCTACCTTTGAATGAAAGTGATCCATAATTTTTAGTTAACTATTTTTTAAGTAACTATTATTCGATTAAACCCACACAATTAAAATAAGTGGGAAGTACAGATTGAGTGGAAGCTCCTGAATTAAGTTACCCACATCTTTACATTTTTAGGATGTAATTTGTTATTTAAATATCCCAATTAATGAGAAATGAGATGGTCTTCAGGGCATACTTTCTCCCTTTATTATTTTTCCGTTATTTTTTTTCTTCCACAAATTTCCTTTGGCCGTTTTTTACTCCTTCGGCGATTTCCTCTCGATTGTTAGAAGTCAACAGTCTGTATCCTTTTGTCTTCTCATCATACCCAATAAAAATATACCTTTTGCTTTTGTCTTCGAGCTTCGTTCTTCATTGATCCAGTACGAGAGCATAAGCCACACTACCGAACATTTTGAGATGAGAAATTGTAGGCTTTTGTCCGCTCCAAGCCTCTTATGGTGTTTGATCATCTAACTTTGCAAGTGGACATCGATTTTGCACATAGATGGCGCATTACACGGCTTCTGCCCAAAATTCCTTTGGCATCCTTTTCCTCTTGAGCATTGACCGAACCATGTCGAGAATGGTCCGACTTTTTCTCTCGGCTACTCCATTTTGTTGAGGGGTGTACGGTGCGGTTAGAAATCGCCTTATACCTTGCTCCTCGCAATAATCCATGAAAGTCGTCGAAGTAAACTCGCCACCTCTATCGGATCGTACAATTTTGATGTGTCTACCAGTTGCTTTCTCCACCATCACTTTGAACTTTTTGAACACCTCGAATGCCTCAGATTTTTCTTTCAGAAAGTAAATCCAAGTTTTTCTTGAGTGATCATCGATAAAGGAATTGAAATACCTTTTACTGCTGAAAGACTCGGGGGTAATTGGTTCACATATATCTGTATGAATCAACTCGAGAGGTTGTTTAGCCCAAAATTCAGCCTTCTTTTGAATTGAGGTTCTCGCATGCTTGCTGAGCATGCATTCTTCACAAAATTTTCCTTCGTAGTCCATGTTGGGTAGCCCGTGCACCATATTCTTCTATGCTAACTCTTTTAGGCCGCCATGATGTAGGTGACCAAAGCGGAGATGCCACAGTGATGCCTTCTCTTCTACGTCAACTCGCAAACAATTTTCTCGTATGCTTCTTAAATTCAGTTTGTACATCCGATTTCTTTCTATCTCGACTTGAGCAACCAAACGCCTTTTCTTGTCCTTCAGGTGAAGCAGGCGGTCTTTTAAGAATATCGAGTAACCTTTCTCTGTGAGTTGTCCCATACTCAATATGTTGGTCTTGAGGTCTAGTACGTAATAAACATCTTGGATTGATCCCATTAAACCATCCTTTTGCAAGAAATGTATCGTATATCGGCCTTTGACCTCCACCTTTGACGCATCTCCAAATGATACATGATATATTCAATCTTTTACATCTCTTTGAATAGGTACTCATGACCACACATATGATTGCTTGCCCCTGAGTTGAGGTACCACAAAGTGTCGTTGTTGATGTTGTCTTCATTTTGAGCCATCAAGAGAAGACCATCGTTTGTTGCGTCATCCAAGGCTAGGTTGATTGTTTCTTCCACCTTTTTATCGGCTCGACAATCTTTTGCAAAATGCCCCACTCTGCCACAATTGTAAAATTTGTCGGGGTTACAATCATTCACATAGTGACCATATTTGTGACATTTGTAGCACTGAATGTTTGAGTAAATTGATCGGCCGCCTCTTCCTCGACTGCGTCCTCTTCCACGCCAATTTTCCTCTTCCTCAACTTTCAAATTAATAACTACTAAATATTTATCCTAAAATTACTTTGGGTTAATAACTTTCAAATTAGTACATAGGAAATAATTGAATATTATACTTTGGAGCAAAAAATAATCCACAAATAAAAATATTAAAAATAGTTTGTTTAAAAAATATAAAATTGGAAGACTGTGGGGGATTGACCAACCCATCGGTACATAGGAAATTTATATTTTAGTTTTTTCTAGGTTAATAATGGTAAGATATAATCAATTAATTAAATTAAATTAAATTTTTATGTTTTAAGATTTTTTAATTATAATCCAAACAAATTTTAATGATTATTATTTTATTTAAAGAAAATGGGGTTTATTGGTACTTACGTGACATTTGGTGGGATAATAGTGAGTTTTCGCTTAATTGGACCATTCATCAAAGCTTCCAAGTCTCCTTTAGCTCGGGGTTTGTATACATTCAAACTAAGATATGGAGAGTTCTTTCTTACTTCAACTGAATTAGTTCTATTTGATTCCACACCATTTGTAGTTGTATTCGTGGCTAATGAATCCATATCAAAATCCAACATGAAGTTATAGAAATCCTGCAACGTAACGTATTAATAATCATTTCGTCTTATGTCCTTTTGAAATTTAATGTTCATTTTCTCCAAAAAAAAAAAAAAAAAAAAAAAAANAAGCACGAATCACTTCTAGAATGGGCACACAATACACCACACTTTTCTCGAGCCTTGACCAACTCGTTAGCACATTTTGAACACGTGCACATGTGTCCACATCTACAAGTTGTAAATGAGAGAAAATATAAAGTTAAGTGAAAGTTGGGACCAAAGAAAAACACAAAAAAAACAGATTGATTGGTAGAATTATCTGTACAACAAAGCATCTAAATTTTATAAGCTAAAGAATCCAGTGGCATTAATAATGAAGACAAACCTTCTGAACTAGCTCTCAGTTCAACGCAGAAGAAACTTCTTGCTTTTTTGAGCGCTGCAACTCGAGTTGCATATCCATGCATTACTCCAACATTCTCTGAAGGTTGCTCATCCTCTGTTGCAGCCTCGACGTGTCAATCCTCAGATCGTTAATGATCTCCCAATCTTCTAAGATTCAGCAACAAGTTTAAGTTAAAAAAAAAAAAAAAGATAATCACAATAATTTCACGGGAAAGAAAATTGCATTAATTCAAAATATAATTATGGAATCACCGTTCATGAAAGAAAATTGCCATGAAGAGTTTGGAGACGCACTTGCTTGACTCGGTCCGTTCCTTTTAACACTTTTCCTAAAGTGTCCGACGCTTCTTTTGAAGTAGTTGTACTGGCAATCTTCTCAAAGCCTGACTCGTCTATATCCCTGTTACTGGTATCGTGACCTTGCCTCTCTATGTAAGAATATATTAACTGGTCCAATGTAAAATTGACTATTTCAATTGGAAATTTAGTAAACTATTATACATAAAAACAAATGGAGAATGATGCAGTATGGATTAAATAATTCACTATGAACTCGTTTAACTTTATGACTAACAAAATCAAAATGCTGCAGTTATTATTATTTTATTTCAACACGAAAGCAATTAGATGGCATCGTAAAGAAAGATTGCATGAGCTCGTAATGTCAATGTATGAAAAGGAATGATAAGAGAAAAACTAACCTTGATTTCTCGTCCTTCATGAATATCCTGCCAATGGAAGACAATTAGATATCAAGAAGTAATCAATTGAAGATAGTTTGACCTCTAACCTTACAATCTTTTAACAGAAATAATATTGAAAATGAAAATCTTGTATCTTTCGAGAAACAAACAGAAACTAGAAGTGAAGCTGACCTTAAGAGAAGTTGAATCTTTTCCCTTGGCATGCGTTTGTATTTGGAATATGATAGAACAAAAAAAGAACACTGAAGGACACGGTCATCAAACGTCGACAACCGATTTTTACCCTAATTTATGTATTCATATTTTGTTTTTTTGTTAATCAATTTTGTTTTTTCTTTTGAGTACGTCAAGCTCATCAAAAGTTGCCTTTGTTTAGAATTTTTTCTCTTTGATCTAATAAGTTCTAGAATAGTGCTTCAAACGAATAAAGAAAACGAAAAAGCATAATCTTAAGAGCATGAAAGTGAATATAAAATACAACAAGAATCTTTTATTTCTCATTCTTTGATGGGTTGTTACAAGTGATANCAATCAATTGAAGATAGTTTGACCGCTACCCTTGCAATCTTTTAACAGAAATAATATTGAAAATGAAAATCTTGTATCTTTCGAGAAACAAACAGAAACTAGAAGTGAAGATGACCATAAGAGAAGTTGAATCTTTTCCCTTGGTATGCTTTTGTATTTGGAATATGATAGCACAAAAAAAGAACACTGAAGGACACGGTCATCAAACATCGACAACCGATTTTTACCTTAATTTATGTATTCATTTTTTGTTTTTTTGTTAATTAATTTTGTTTCTTCTTTTGAGTACGTCAAGCTCATCAAAAGTTGCCTTTGTTTAGAATTTTTTCTCTTTGATCTAATAAGTTCTAGAATAGTGCTTCAAACGAATAAAGAAAACGAAAAAGCATAATCTTAAGAGCATGAAAGTGAATATAAAATACAACAAGAATCTTTTATTTCTCATTCTTTGATGGGTTGTTACAAGTGATAGCTCAAATAGCAAGTTTATCATACTTTTCATTCCCTTAGCTCAAATAGCTCAAAGCTCATTAAAATTTGTCTTAGCTTTTAAGCCTATAATTGAAATGCTGAAGTGTTTGATTCTAATAAAATGTCTTGAAATCATCTGAAGAGGGGAGCCTTGAAATCATCCACTACTCTAGGATGATGTAGAAACTTTTCACCAATAAGACTAAGCCTTGAGAACCTATACTCGAAGGTAGTTTGTTATGAAAATATTTTCATTTGTCGAAGAGAAAGCCTTATATAACAAAATTTTCTCTCTTGTTATTATTACTTTTACAAACTAACTTCGAGTATATGTTGACACAGAGTAAATGGATAATTATTAGTTACAAAATATAATAAGTAAGGGAAGTTGGAAATTTCTCAAAATCAAAATATGTCAAAACAAATAATGGAAGCTGAAGAACAACTTGTCAAAACAAATAATGGAAGCTGAAGAACAACTTGAGGGGAGAGAGTTTTTTAATAGAGTAACCTTAAGCACAGATGCTTTATTATTATTTTATTTATTTATTATTATTATTATTATTATTATTTTTGTGAAACATA
>NW_019647244.1:0-1898 GCF_002806865.2 Cucurbita pepo subsp. pepo
GATAAGTTGTATTCAAAATGCATTTACATTACCAATATTGTGTCCACACAATCAGATAGAACACAATGAGTATATATGTAGCAAGAATATATATATAAACAGGAACTGTACATTAAATAGTTTACTCACAGTATAATTCGACATTCTGGATTATTCATACAGCATACAATCGGACGACCTGGTCGATTTTGGCGCGACAAACTGGGCAGCCCCATTTCTTGGATTTGATTTCAGTCAAACAATTCATGCACCCAGCCATATGTCCGCAGGGAATGCAGGCTCCTTCAATGGGAGCATCCAAACATATAACACATGATGAAGAACTCGCTTCCTCTTTCCCTTCGCCCGGTCTTAAGTCAATCGGACTTGAATCGATCGATGGATAGTGAATTGCACCATCGTCCAGAATATCATTTGCCACCGGTGGAGCTGAAGGTACTGAATCTGACGGGATGGTGTTAGTCTGAATTTCGGGATGTTCGTTCGAGTTGCTGCTCTGGCCAGCTTCATGCTCTTCGGAATCATTCGTGCCTAATTTCGTCGAATGTGTTGTTGTTGGTGCAACTGGACCTGTATGGCTGCTAGAGGCACTTGCTTTAGAACTTGGACTAGGATCAGGAAAGGGTGGTCTCCCCTGGGTAGATGATTGTATGGAAGCGTTAATGGCCATGTCTAGCTCCACATCTTCTGTGTCCGGCGGTGCAGTTGCGGATGCACCCGAGCCCTGGTTACCATTCATAAATGCAGGGTGCATCACCTGAACGATTCCAAAAATTTCCAGATTATTGCAATTGTACTCGCATTTCTACTACAAAGTAAAGCAGGAGAACAACAAATTGACCCTAAATTAATCTCTAGCTATCTTGACCATGTGCCAAGACAGAAGGTAGAAGATCAGAGTCATCAGACCAATAAAGAGATCTTAGAATTATACAAATACAATGTTTAGACCCTGTAGCTCACAAATCGAACACACCCCTTTTCTGCGCTCGCTTTGTCAGAATTGTGCTTGGCTATTTAAGCAAAGGAAATTATAGAACTATGAAAGGAGTGCATCTTTCAGTGCCAAAGTGGTCGAGATAGTCATGACTTACTCGCTGCGTTATCCACAATCATAACTGATGGATCAGAATGCTGTGACTTCGTCTCCTCCAAACTGGCTCTCCACAGTGGAACAACGATACGCGGTTGAGCGTCCTACCAGTTACAGAGAAGGATTACACAACAAAATAATAACATAAGATACCTGAAGCAGTATTAGAAAGAAATGGACGGTACCAAAGGGTTGCCAAGAACAAGAGCCAACAGAAAATACAAAGACATATATCAGTAAAGTAATTGTATCACATCCACTTCCACCTGGTAAGAATCTACTGCATAGTAAATGCTATAAAGAACTGGGGACTTTAAATAGGACAAGTACCGCTGCCTACAGATGAAACAAAGGAAAGCTAATATTTTCGAAATAAGTAGCACACTAGCATGATTGATAAGCTATGGTGGTTCCGAGGGGTACAATACGTTTCGATGCAATTTGAAAGCCAGAGAAGTGACAGGACAAAACATAGCCCGCAACATCAAAAGATAACATATACGACTGACGTGATAATACATTTTTTTCGACCCTAGCACTATCATCGCTAGATGTTTAGACGCTCTTGATTGGGATGGACTGAAGGGGAAATTTTCGTTATTAAAACCTTTTAAGTATTAATAAACATCGTGATCTGCAGAATAGTAGCAATATCATGTGCTGTACCTGTAAAGTTGGGTATATAGCAAGCTCCAGCTTTAAAGGCCTTGCAAGGTTTCTTGCTCCACATGGTAAAATAACAGCCCAACTGGAATTGGAATTACATCAATCACAAGCATATAATTTGACAAGACAAATATACTCA
>NW_019647244.1:7818-8786 GCF_002806865.2 Cucurbita pepo subsp. pepo
ACCGACCCATTATACGTTGGACAACCTCAAATCTTCACAATCACAACTTTATGTTTTGAAAGCTCAGATGAGAGGTTCCCTTGATGATCATTGGAACTAAAACTAAACATTTACAATACAAGTAGGCAAGTTAGTTAAGAAAATCCTTCATGGGATCATCATGACGTACCTTCTTCATCCTATATGCCTCCATGTCCTCCGCAGTTACCTGCACACGAGGGCGCAGCACGTTGTTTTTTACCCGAACGAAGAATAAACCTAAACTTGCTATTTAAATTTTGCATAGGATCCTATCGATCAAAGCAAGAGAAAGTAATATACCTCATCATTCCATCTCACATTGTATTTACGCTTTCTTTCATCCCTCTCCTCCTTCCTTCTTTCATCCTCCTGGCGAAATAGGTAATCCCAAGTAAGAAACAAGTAAAATGCGGTGAGAAAACGGATGATAACACGAGATATTGCAGGAAGAGGGTATTAAGATTCATACCTTCTTGAGAGCTTCATTAAGTTTCTTCTGGTCGAGGATGAGATCATCAGGTACTTCACTTCCCCAAGTAGCTAGCTTTTTCTCTTCAGCTGGGGCTGGTGTATCTGTGGTGATGTTAAAAGATCATTCAGGAGTTCAATTGAACAATTTTGTACCTTAATACAATGAAGAATTGAGGATGCCAAGCATTTGATGGCTAACCGATGATAAATTTACATATTCTAAAATAAAATTATATCCATGCAAGCACTATGTTATGGAAAGAAAGCTTGAAGCACATGCATTCGGTTGAAAGCCAAGAATGAGGTTTATCACATTCAGGAAGACATTCCAGGTTCAATTTTTAAAAAACTACAAAACGGATTCCGAGTACTAACCTTCAGAAGTTGCTTTACGAGCAATATTAGACTTCATTAAGTCCGCTGCTGCCTCAGCAGCCTCAATTCCAGCAGCCCCAGTGCAATAACTGTTACGGATG
>NW_019647245.1:0-2438 GCF_002806865.2 Cucurbita pepo subsp. pepo
AATGAATTAGCGGCTTTACCCAGTCTTTGAATAAATAGGGAAGGGACAAGCAAGAAGGCGAAGGCAATGGAATTGTGAGACCGAGTTGTAGAGGCGAAGGTTTGAGGTTTCTTCTTCTCATACAGCTGACCTTGTGAAAGAGTGAAATCAGTAATAGTCCGTCCAGGCAATGGAATTGAAGTTTACCTCGTTCTCGAATAAGAATAGTGTTTGAATAACGAACTCGAACTGAAGGGAATATCGTAAGCCGGGGAAGGAGAATGAATAAGGAGTCTTTCAACACGAATAAGGAGAAAAAAGATCAGTGAAAGAATACGTGAAGGAGAATGAATAGGAGTATTTCTCTTTGACAGACAGTGAAGGGAGAGGTGAAGGNCTTGAATAAGAATAGTGTTTGAATAACGAACTCGAACTGAAGGGAATATCGTAAGCCGGGGAAGGAGAATGAATAAGGAGTCTTTCAACACGAATAAGGAGAAAAAAGATCAGTGAAAGAATACGTGAAGGAGAATGAATAGGAGTATTTCTCTTTGACAGACAGTGAAGGGAGAGGTGAAGGAAGAAGACTCAAGGTTACCGTTCAGGAGTGAAAGAAGGTGAAGGCAATGGAATTCTGAGAGTTTACGAGGTTCATGAGAAAGAAAGAACCAAACAAACATTGACCTTCCTCTTTTTCTTACTGAATAGGAAGGGTTACGAGAAAGAAGAGGGAGTAAGTAGAGTAGCTCGACGAGAAGAGGATTTCATATGCTCAACCAACTGTAAAGGTTCTTCAAATAGCTTTACCTCCAGAAAGAAGAAATAGGTGAAAGCAAGAAGGTGAAGGAGAATGAATCTTGTTGAGTTGAGTCTTGAGTTGAGCTGCTAATTCATTCTATCACAGTAAAGGATTTCATGAAAGAAGAAATAGGAATCGGAGTTCACTTTAATCTTGAGTTGCCGTTGAGTCTTAGTTTACAGTTCAAGAAGAAATAGGTTCAAGGGCAGTAGTGAAAAGGAGTCTGGAGTCTTTCTTACAGGCAGGAGAGGAGTGAAATCAAACACCTATTCCATTTACCAAGGGAAAGAGTGAAATCAGGAATAGGAATAGGAGGTTAGAGTGAAAGAAGGATTGAAGGAGAGAAGAGAAGCTAAGCTGCTTTACCTTGTTCAAGACAGAGTGAAAGAAGGGAAGTAGTTCAGGAGAAGATCAAGAATGAATCCTTACGGCTTTCCCTTGTTTACTTACTGTTGAAGAAGAAATAGGGAAGGTAGTTCAGGCAATGGAATTGTGAGACCGAGTTTACGAGGCGAACGAGCTNGAAGAAGAAATAGGGAAAGTAGTTCAGGCAATGGAATTGTGAGACCGAGTTTACGAGGCGAACGAGCTTCNGATCAAGAATGAATCCTTACGGCTTTCCCTTGTTTACTTACTGTTCAAGAAGAAATAGGGAAGGTAGTTCAGGCAATGGAATTGTGAGACCGAGTTTACGAGGCGAACGAGCTTCGGCAATGAGATCGATAGGGAGAGGAGCGAAGGCTGTGAGACCGAGTTTACGAGGCGAACGAGCTCTGGCAGTGAGACCCATAGCGNAGACCGATAGGTAAAGTAGTTCAGGTCAGGGAATATCGGGGAAGGAGCGAAGCTGTGAGACCCATAGGTCGAAGGCAATGGAATTGTGAGACCGAGTTGTAGAGGCGAACGAGCTTCGGCAGTGAGACCGATAGGGAGAGGAGCGAAGGCTGTGAGACCGAGTTTACGAGGCGAACGAGCTCTGGCAGTGAGACCCATAGCGAGAGGAGTGAGGTCCGTTAGAGAGAAAACGCCAATAGCCTTGTAACCAATAGGTAAAGGGAAGAGGAGAATATGCTTTACCGAGTCCTTGAATAGTGAAAGAGTGAAATCAGGTTCCGGTTCCGTCATGAATTGACTCTCCTGTCAGCTAATTCATTTCTTCTTGTCTTGCTTCAGTCTTTCAATTCTCTCTTGTAAACTCGGTTTCCCAATTTCATTTCCCTCACCTCTACAACTCGGTTTCACAATTTCATTTCCTTCCCCTGATTGAACTCTGTAATAGGTCTTTATTTGTTTACGAACTTCTCTCTTTCACCTTCTTTCTTTAACTGTAAACAGGGAATCTTAACTATTTTCCTATCCCCCTTTCTTTTCTTTCTCTTTTTCTTCCTTATTAAATCAGATGAGAGTAGTAAGCTAAGAGTTGATAATGAGAGTAGTAAGCTAAGAGTTGATAACAAGGAAATCTCATTATGAAAAGAAGAATCTTGAATCATCCAAGGAAAGATTCCTTATTCATTGTGAGCATATTCATTTACTTACCTTCAACCACTGGTAAACTAAGAAAATGAAAGGATGGATGTTCGAGCGTCTTCGCCCCTCTACGATGAATGCCCCTTTCCCTATGTATTCTTATTCTTTGACTGATTTCCCTCGGTAATAG
>NW_019647246.1:0-2702 GCF_002806865.2 Cucurbita pepo subsp. pepo
GAAATCTAATTTATTCCTAAACTGATATGCAATGTAAAAAATTGCATTGAAAGCATAATCACCTGCCAATTACTGCAGACACTTGTGGCAGTCTCCACTGAATCAAATTCCAAAAATCCAAAACCCATTGAAACATGCTGTCCTTTTTTTATATGCTTCTTTACCTGGTAGTCAAGAAATAAAGCTAAGGAACATTGAACTTCTCGAGATCAACAAAATGAACTGCCGAGATCAAGGTATACCTTGGCGCTCAATATTCTTCCCCCTTTCATGTGTTCACTAAAATGCTTTCTCAAACTTTCGTCAGACGTTTTAAAATTGAGGTTCTTGACGAAAAGAGATCGTGACTGAAGAAAATAGGACAAAGGTAAAAGCAAGTAAATAGACTGGATAGACAAGATAACTACGCTCACACATTCAAAAAATTAAAGAAAATGTATGGTTGCAACATGCAAAATGCAAAAGTAGTTGATTCGTGGATATATACAGTTCCACCGGATAAATATTACAAAGACTCGTAAAAGAATAAGCTGAGTAATCTCCATATGCATATATCTACCATGAGTATCTTGATTTAAATGCTTGTTAGTTNTTTTTTTTTTTTTTTTTTTTTTTTTTTTTTTTTTTTGAACAGGAAATATGTATTAGGAGCAGCCAACCACCTTATGACCAAGGGACAACAACACAGGCATTTGCCTAAGAGGAGTGTCGAACAAAAGGCCTCGAGAATTTTGAGCAAAGTGCCTCTGATTAAGAATGTTAATGATACAAGATCCAAAAAGATTAAACCAAGATTTTGACTTAGCAATATGATTCTGACGTTTGCTTCTACCCAAATGAGCAAATGAGAGCTCAAAAAACGATTTCAAATGCACCCCAAAGTTGCAGCTGACAGGAATAGCCATTTATGGACAACATGTGAAAGAGAGAGAGGTTCCATTGACCTACTTGTTAACGTGCTCTGACAGCATCATCGGTATTGCACAGCACAGATATAAGGAGGGAGCACACTCTCCGGCATTTATAATACAAGATCAGCAATAAAGTGAAATACTATTGCCTGAGAGGCGTCATCCTAGACTATAATTTCCTAAGAAGGGGTCATCCACCATGAGTTAACAATGCATGTTCTCTTCATTGACAACCAGATAGAAAACAATGTGATCATCGATTTTCCAGCGTAAGTAACGAGGACGACACCATCAACCATCACAATGGCTAAAAGCAACGAAAAGGAGGGGAAACAAGAGAACAAAACAAACCTCAACCCTGTCAGGGTCAAAATCAACATCTGATATTCCATCCACTGCCTGCTCCAAAATCACCCTCCTAGCATCACCTTCACCAACTTTCTCGTCCTTCACATTGCCATCCATTGGATTTTGACTAAGAATATTGTCAGGAGCCCATTCCAAATATAACGGAGCGTCCCTAGGATAATGCCAAAATGAAAGAACCATTACTTTTAGGGGGGGAAAACCCAGCTTTTTTTCAACTTTCCTTAGCAATATATAGGGTGAGAATTCAAACCTCTAACCTTTTGATAAAAGATATAATACCTAAACCAATTGAGATATGCTCTTGTTGGCAAAAATTAAAATTAAAAATAAATAAAATGATAACTCCCCCACATGCTCACATCAATAATAAGAGAGGTAAAACTATATTTCAAATTTCAAAATAATTTGAAAACAATACAACCAAACACAGTATTCTTAAAGTGAGGGCAAAGATTAAAGGTAGCACTTGCATTTGTGCATCAAGATTTAATTTCGCCAAACACTTGACTCAAATAAACTTCACAAGATAGCATTTCAATGAACAAAGCACGCTCCATGTTCAATGCAACAAAGCTTTTGATCGAAGTAAAACAAGGGACACTCAAACAAATAAATAACAAAAGGTAAAACTAAAAACAGAGCAGTGGAGTATTCAAGCATTAAACATCAATGTTCAACAGATGAAAATGTTAATAGAAGGTAAAACTAAATTTAAAATACCACCACTATTCACTATATCCATACTAACATAAAGTCATTGCTAACAAAGGGGCAGCAAATGAGTAATACTCGACACCTTCCTCATCCATGTTACACAACAAAAACTCTTACGGGATAAGACAAATTAAGAAATATCTTTTCTGGAAGATACACCAACTCATCGTTAATTATACTGCAACCACTCTATTTCCGTATAGTAGATAAAGATTTCATAATTCAAATAACTACAATACTTTTAGCATGATAGTTATACTTCAACCTATGATGTCTGCATGGTAAAACGTAACTCCATTAAGCATATGCCACAAAATACCACAGTTGTTCTCAAACATATAAGAAAAGAGAATGAGCTCACTTGTAACGCTTGTATGCTAAACCTTTAAAAGCAGCACGGGCTACAGATGGCTCAAGAAAAATAACCTGATCTCAGAACAAAGCAGAGCAAAGGTTAGACGACAATAGATGAAATTGAGAAAGTCCATAAAGTTTATCATAAACAGTTAAAAGATTTTATCGGAGCCACCAATACTGAATGGTGCTTTAATCAATCCAGCTGATAAAAAGTCAATCGTGAATAAATTATAATTGGTGGGCGTAGATGAAATCGTTTATTGTAAGATTAATCACGTAGGTGTTTAGAGAAATAATCAAGTCTATGATATATTAACTTATAAATATGTATGTATATATATATATATATTC
>NW_019647246.1:7676-8779 GCF_002806865.2 Cucurbita pepo subsp. pepo
GAACAAAGTACGAAGGCGATTGTCATCTATGAACTTGGGCAAATTCTTCACACATATCCTAGACCTGTTATGCAGAAAATTCTTAATCAAATTGTTTTTAGAAAATAACATACTTTTCCATTTTCCGGGGGGAGATATGAAACTTAGCAAGCAAGGAAAAAAGTGAGCTCACGTGGAATCAGCCATTGAAACTTTGAGGCAATCGGATCAATGAGGATTCTGAATACCCACGTGAAACTTAAAGGATCTAGATGCAACCTGGATGAAATCATAAACAAAAGGCGTAAGTTACTCAATGCCACTCATTAAGCTAGAAGGTAAAGAAACACACAGATCAGAACATAACCCAGACGTAATATCCTTGCTGTTAACAAGAAGAAATTAGACATCAAAAGGCGTAACACAAATATTTCATCCAAAAGGTTTAAGGTATATCTAATCTACCCTGAACAGCATCTAAGGCTTCTTGAATCAAGCAAATGAAATTCAAAGCATATATATACGGCTCTTGTTTCTGCTTAATTAAAAGAATCATTGGTTATCGTATTGGTTAATCCAAGAGAATTTCAAATTTATCAAGAGAAACACACACACATTGTCTTCACTCCAACTGCAGTCTACAAATATAAACATGGTTGATATTGGTCAATTAAAATAACTCCTACAACCTAGGAATTAAAATGCGAATCAGATAGTGCGATAGACTACTTCGAATGATCATCTGATAAGCAAAGTAGAAGGGAGCTGCTATAAAATTCATGATCGCGGAGAAAAGGTAACTTCCAGCTGAGCCAAGCGATCAAAGCCTCAATTGCAGCAAATCAAAACGGCAGTACACCCACGCCCCCATAACCACAAGGCCTTTTTCCTCGTCGCCATTCGGCTATTCTTATTAACGATATATAAATTAAACAACAACTCCTCCATTCTTTCATTAGACCAGTCTTAATTCGTGTTTTCCAAGTGAGAAGAAAGACATATGCAGATCGGAGGAATACCAGTAACAACAACAGTGTAGAAAACGGCGCAGGACCGCTTGGAGGACGCTGCAGTGACGAAAGACGGCGGCGGCGGCGGTGGCGACACCAAGCGATGAGGAGACG
>NW_019647247.1:0-2261 GCF_002806865.2 Cucurbita pepo subsp. pepo
ATATAACTTAATTTCTAAATTGTTTAGAAACCTTAATCTTTTTATGGGAAAAATAATTGGTTGATTATAACTTTCCTTCTATATGCAAGTTCAATTTCAATAATAACAGTTGGTATATCAATAGTATATCAACACTCTTTTCAAATTTATTTTCATTATAACATTGATGAATCAATAATATATCATTAAAAATGAATTCAACTTAGGATAATGAATCACTCAAAGGGAAAGTAAGATTTGAATTACCTAGTTGATCAAATATATCACCACAAAAAATACTGTTTGAGATTCAAATAACTTCACAAGTAAATTCGATCATATCACTTGAATTATTATAAACATTAAACCTAAACTACATATAATTGTAAAAGCACATATGCTCTTTTTAGTAGAGGTGTACATTCAATAAGACAATCCGGACCAACTCAACCCGAACTATAAGGGTTCGGTTGGGTTGGATTAGCTTTTCGGGTTGGTTTGGGTTCATTTTTCTGAACCCAAACTGACTTGGTTCGATTTTTGGGTTCATGGGCAAAACCCTCGGGTTGACCTAAGCCAAATACAAATATTTAAAATATACTAAAAAGTCCACACTAATGATAATTTACCAGAGTGGTACTTTGTCTTATCTTTAAAACTGTCCCACTTTGATGTCAATCCATTATATTAATTTTTTTATATTATTAATTCTTTTAAATATTTTTAAAATACCTTAATATTTCATACTATTTTAAAATACATTATTAAAATATATATTATTTATAATACGAATAAATTACATATAACTATTCAAACAATCATTTAATTTAAGAATATAATTTACAATAGAAATACATATAACTATTTATTTAACAAACAATCCTTTAAATTAAGAATATAATTTAAGATAGGTTTATTAATTATAAATACATTATTTTTAATAGGAATAAATTAACATATAACTATTCTAATAAGTTTATTACATAATTTATAATATGAATAAATTAATGTATAACTCTACTGGGTTTATTCACATTATTAATATTGAATAAATTAACATATAACTGGTTAACAAACAATCCTTTAATTTAAATTAATTATAATTTATATTATTTAAAAACAATTTTTTTTAACAACCTGAACCCAACCCGAACCCAACCCGAAATTTTTCGGGTTGTGAAAATTTTCGGGTTGGGTTGGGTTGTCATTCTAACCAACCCAAACTTTTGGGTTGGGTAAAAAAAAATCCCTCAACCCAACCCAACCCAAACCATGTACACCCTACTTTTTAGTGCGTTTTTCAAGTCTCCTTTACAAAGACATCGATGTCAACACTCAATTTTCGAGTTTACCCAAAGCATGGATCACGACGGTTGAATCGATAGTGTAGAAAAGATGGACAAACTTTCGCAAAATAAAAAATTAAAAAAAAATTAAAACATAATAAACAATATATTTATATTATATTAAAATAGAGTTAAAGGCATAAATAGTTTTAGATACAAAATAAGGAACAAACACAAAATTTAAAACAAAATTGTGTTGGGGAAAGGAGGCGAAGCTTGTACAATATATTTATATTATATTAACTATATTAAAATAGAGTTAATGCATAAGTAGTTTTAGATACAAAATAAGGAACAAACACAAAATTTAAAATAAAATTGTGTTGGGGATAAAGGGTGAAGCTTGTCTATGACACCTACTCCCGAGTTCACCATTGACCTCAATCAGCTTTTTAGTTATTTGGAAAACATGGAGTGAATATAAAGACTTAGTAAGTAACCTACTTGTAGGCTGTCTGATAAGAATCACGGTGTTCCAAATGGATCTATTACCAAGAATATTAAAAAAATGTCGATGGACCTATCGCCAAGAAGATTAAAAAAATGTCGATTCAAAAATGTCAACAACAAAATTAGAATCTACGCACAAACAGCTCAATTGATTTTAAACCATGGCATTAGCCAGCACATCAACATTTATTAGAAATAACTATTTTTAATTTCATAAATTATGTAAAAGTCAAAGGATCCATTTGACTTATTCTTTTGTGGAGATTAAAGGGAATCTGGAATAAATCTCGTCCACAAACGTCTTTTGTCGGAAGACTATAAATACCCACAATATGTTATGTAAAATTCAGATTCGTGGATGAATGTAATTCAGATCTCAAATTGAGACGTTTCCCTTAGAAATCCGAGCATCATATTTGCCATTTCTAAGTTTAGAGCAATTCTTGTGGTAGAATTGCACCTGAGTCCTTCAATCAAGCCTTGATC
>NW_019647247.1:7763-8779 GCF_002806865.2 Cucurbita pepo subsp. pepo
TAAGTATTCTCGTAAGACATAGTTCATTTTCTCATGAATGTACTAGGTGCATTAGTTAATCCAAAAGGCATAACCAACCATTCATAAAGACCATACTTGGTTTTAAAAGTTGTTTTCCACTCATTCCCAACATGCATGCGAATTTGATGATAACCCAATTTTAAATCAATCTTAGTAAAAAGACTACATCGATGCAATTCATCAAGCATGTCATCTAATCTAGGAATTAGATGCCTATAATTTATAGTTATCTTGTTTATAGCCCTACAATCAACACGCATACGCCAAGAACCATCTTTCTTAGGTACAAGAATAACTGGAATAGAACAAGAACTCAAACTTTCACGTGCATACCCTTTAGCAAGGAGTTCACTTACTTGTCTTTGTATCTCTTTAGCCTCCTTTGGATTAGTCCTATATGTTGGTCGGTTTGGAATGGGCGCGCCAGGAATGAAGTCAATCTTGTGTTCAATCCCTCTAAGTGGTGGCAAACTACTAGGCATCTCATCGGAAAATAAATTTTCAAACTCTTGCAAAAGCACAACGAAATTACTACGCAAAAAAGGGTTAAGCATGTTAGTAAAGTAACAAGACCCACACATCAGTACAAGAATAGTCGAGTTAGAGAGCAAAACATTCCTAGCCTCACTTGATCTAACATACAAGCTTACTGATTTGACTTTTCTCTTCTTTTTTTATTTTTTATTTTTTTTTCTTTCTAGGCTGAGTGCTACTTTCTTGCTTTTCACTCAAGCTCTTTTTTTCACTTTGGACACAATGGAACAAGAGTAGTTTTTCTACCATTGTAAGTAAAANCAAGGCCTCCTCAGTAGTAAATCTCCAACATGCATGGATACAATATCACATAAAACATCATCAACATATTTTCCAATAGTAAAGAAACAAGAGTTTGTTGAGTTACCCGTACTTCCCCACGATCATTCTACCATTGAAGCTTGTAGGGGCTTGGATGTCGTTGTGTCTTTAAATTAAGTCTTTTGACAAGAATGGAACTC
>NW_019647248.1:0-8778 GCF_002806865.2 Cucurbita pepo subsp. pepo
GGTCAGTGTTGACTATAAATTGAATCTTATTTAATATGAATAGTATATCTCTTCTATCGCTTCTTATTCTGGCATTCTTCTAACCTTAATGTAAAATTATTTCCAATACGTGCATCTATATTCTATGTATGTCTTGGACCTGACTTTGAGTGAGTTGTATTGCTGATCTCCGATCACTTTGCATTTTACTTTCGGTTGGAGAAGTTCACTTTTACATTTGATTGAACTTAGAATTATTGGAAAAATCAGCAAGTCTATTATTCGACCATATTATTAAACCTCTTATAAAGGGGGAAGGTAACGCTGTGAGCCACTCAAAACTTCACTTGATAGGAGTAAGCCATTTGAGCTACATGATGAATAAGGGAGAGCCGCCTTGAAGCCATTTGCGCTTTAGAGAGGAACAAGGAGAAGAGAGAAATGCCTAGGGACCCTGAGTGGGATAGAAATGATATGTAGTGTAGAGAGAGTCAACTAAAAGAATATTGTATCCCTGTGATGCGTATCTTTTAGATATGTTTGCTGATGTACTATGTACCCAATTTTGATTTTTGTTTTATTTAACCACACCTCGAGGACAATGTGTTTGAGGGGCAGGTAATGATAAGGATATTATTAATGGTACATTAGTAATTAGATAAAGAAGTTGTTAGGGTATTTGGTGGTAAGTAAAGAGAGCAAGGAAGGAGGTTGGACATTATTTTGGTGAGTGAATTAGGACTTGAGAATGATCTCAAGAGGGGAGGGTTCAAGTACCTCTACTTGGGGTGTTGTAATTTGTTATCTTTTATATTTCATACATTTGGGCTCTATCAAATATCTTTTCAGTTTTTGGCATTATGTTGTTTTTACTTTTTTATTTTGAGGATTTTCTACGCAAGTTGTTGGCATCAATTAGTCCTCCACCGCCCTTTTAATTTACATAAGAGAGAAAATACGAGCTAAATCTTTCACATATATTGAATCTGTTGTGCCCCTACAAAATTGTCTATAACTAATAACATATATTGAATCTTTCACAAATATGTTTCTTGATGCCATGAATGGCCTTTTTGGCACCTTTGATCTGCCGTACATCTATTTTTCCACCTCTTTTTTTTCCAATATTGTTTAGTTTACACTTCATGAAGTTGTTCCAAATTAGTGAGGAACTCTTATTTCTATGTTCTCTTTCAGTTTCCATGGAAGAAGGTAAGCATATTGCCAGTTCAAGGACATGCGTTATGCCTTGGTTTATTTGCATCAATAATTGCTCCTTTTGGAGGCTTCTTTGCAAGTGGTTTCAAAAGAGCTTTCAAAGTGAAGGTTCATTCCGAATACCGTCTGTGTTGTTTTGGAAAGTCTCAACTTTGAGATGAGCTATCTCATATCATTTTCTCTGTTTGATGCAGGATTTTGGTGATAGTATTCCTGGACATGGTGGAATTACAGATAGAATGGATTGCCAGGTGAGCCACCAAGAACTCTGGACGTTGGTGCCTTAAATTAATTTACTAATGCAAAACTCTTTATCAACAATAGATCTGGAGAAGAAACCATAGATTCATACATTAGATTTCAGACACTGGGTGGATCATTTGGATGACTTTTACAGTTAGGTTCTCTAAATGGAACTTGATAGTGATTCTTAAAGCTAATTGCGACTATGTTTCAAATGATTTCTACCCCGAACCTTTGAGGGTTAGAAGTACCAAAACGTGATGAAATTATTTTCAAAGACTGTCCAACTAACTGCAGTAATCTTGTAGAGGTTAAACCCTTGATGGGCGGTGGCTATTATTAGAATGGTTACATTTTTGTTTGAAAATTTCCAATTTCTCATCCATTGATCTGTCTGATTGTATTTTGATTACAACCTACCCCTTTGAAGATGGGAACAAGTAGTTTTCGTGACTTTGTCCTCTATTTAGGGGGAGGTTCTAGCAGGTTTACAAAGTATGAATAATATTGTGTTGCTTACCAGATAGTGTTACTTTCCTAATTTGTTCACTGCCATAATTTCCTGAAACTTTATGTAGATGGTGATGGCTGTATTCGCCTACATATATCATCAATCCTTTGTTATGGCTCAGAACCTATCCGTTGACACAATCTTGGACCAGGTAATCTTTTGCCCCTTTTTTTTGTTTCATTTTACGGTGATTTAAGTTCTTACCCAATAGTTGTAAAATCCATGTACTTGGTGTATTGCTGCATTTATAGATATTAGTGAATCTCACACTCGAGGAACAAGCAGCTCTATACTTGAAGCTTGGGCAAATCTTGCAACAGCGGGTGGTTGGCTAGAATCTGATGCCTTCATTCTCTCATTGTTTCAGAAAGTTCGGATGTTGTAACATTGTGAAATAAATTAAAAATATCATGTAATGATTTATTCTTGTCGCCCCAGCTTACATATGTAGCGTTCCTTGGCGATTATTCATAGATGATAACCTTCTTAATAATCTCGTTGGATAGCCTGAATAGATGTGTCTTGTATTTTAGCTGTTATATTGCTCATCAAAGAGAATATGCAATGTAAAATTGATTGTTTATTTCAAGTTAAGAATGTGTTCGCAAAATAGGAACTCAAACCCATGAAAACATGCCACAGGGCATGACCTTGAGGATTGATGGTCCAATCTGATATCTTCTCGCAGTAACCCCGATCGATGACCCAACAGAAAATGCCTAGGAGAAACGTCGACGAGTACAGTCTAGATAACCGCTTAGCCGAGGCATCTTGTTCTTATCAAAAGCAGACCCGACTCTTTAGTGTCTTTCAGGCCCAAACCGACACCACAGACCAACCTATTCCTCTCCAAAGCAGGCCCGAATCTCTAATCCAAGCAGGCTACGGAACCCAACTCTCTAGTCTCATTCTGGCCCAAATCGACACCCAGGCCCAACCTATCCTTATCAAAATCTGGCCCGACATTCTAACTAAACAGGCAACAAGGCCTGGCCCAAGTCGACACCAGAGCCCAATCTATTCTTTTCAAAAGCCGGCCAGGCTACGGAACCCAACTGTTAAGTCTAATTCAGGCCCAAGGAGCCCAACTCTTAAGTCTCCTGGCACGGGCCCAACAATTATGCCTCCTTCTGCCCCGAGCACCACTCTTCATCCCCACTCTTTCGCCTCTTTCTGGACCGAGCCGAACTATTTCGCCTCTTTCTGATCAATGCCGAGCCGAATTCTTTCGTCTCTTACTGGCCCATGCCGAGCCGAACTCTTTCTGGCCCAAGCCGATTTTCTGGTCCATGCCGACACTCAGGCCCAACATATTCTTATCCAAAGCAAGCTGACTCTATAATCCAAGCACACTACCGGGCCCAACTCTTTAGTCTATCTGGCCCAAGCCGACGCCAAGGCCCAATCGATATTTATCCAAACCATGCAATGGCCCAGCCAGACTAAAGGCCCAAGAGGCATGGAGGCCCATTGAAAGCCGGCCCGACACTCGAATCCAAGCAGGCTACGGCAAACCGACGATGGAGAAACTCGAGTCATTTACGGCAGGCGAGCATTTGATGAGACACGAATTTTGATTGAAGTCGGTACATCGTAGAAATCAATTCTATCCAGAGATTTTGCTATTCCAGACCGACTTAGAATTACACATCATTACTCTCGCACATTCAAAAGATCAAGGTCCGGAAACTGGGGGTATTCAAGCAGGTGTTGAAACTTATGAGCCACAATGGCTTAATTCGTAAGCAGACCATTGCAGGGGCGAATCCAGGCGAAATGAAGGCATGAAAGTTTAAATTTAACACCTCTTTCATTTTTTATGGGTGGCGATGGGTTGCGGTTGTAGCCTTCATAGGAAAATTAATTCTGCACAAAACTAGTTCCTGTAGATTGTTCATATTATTAGGGTTGATGCTTTATGTTCATGTGTGATCTGTTGTCCATAGCAGCAAAATTCCAGAGAAATCTGTACAGATTTACAATGGGGCTTTTGATTGTTCTTAGTTACAATTGTTCGGAATAGCACCAACTGCAGAATCTATCTTAATAGGAACTTCGGAAAGGGAACACCATTTAAAACCTTTAAATCAGGGAAAATAGATGAAATGTAGGCACCGATAGACGCACGCTACTGGGAACTTCGCCTAGAAGGTATCACATAAAAAATTGATATCAGAGAAGGTTCTCATGAAAAGCCAAAAACTTAATGCTGTTTCGCTAACCTCCCCTTCTCATAATTAAACAAAACCAGATATTAAAAAGATCAAAGAACAGAGATTAAGAATGTAGAAAGACATAAAAAAGATCAGAAAATGTTAGAAGTTCGGTAAGCAGATTCGTCGACGAAGATCCGATTAGATCTGAAACAACGACCGGCCAGATAACTTCTCTGGTTTGATTTATCTGCAGCCTCTTCGGCAGGTCAAGAACAAGGGAGTCACCCTTCTCTTGGTACAATGCAGAATCGAGAAAACAGATCTCAAGAATCAAAATAATATGCGAAACAAAAAAAAAAAATGCTTCAGATGAACGGAGACGTAAGAAGATGAAGTCGTGATTAAGGAGGCTAGCAAGGCCATTTAATAGAAAAAAAAAATCAGTAAACGGGGAAGGCGGATGAGTACGGGAGATCGTGACCGTTGATCTCTCCATGCGACGAGATAGGGTTTCTCCGCCAAATTACTAATTAGACTCATTCACCTACTTATTTAAATTTAAAATAATAATAATAAATTGAGTAATCTCACTAATTCAAACGTTTTGTACAAATTTATACTGAATTAACGCAATAATATTTTTTGTCAAATATTATATATTTTTAATCCATTAAAAATATATAATAATATTTTTTAATGCATTTTCACTTTGGGAGAGTAAGTCAAAATCGACTCATTGACTCGCTTGAATCGCGTGGCTAATGGCAACCACAAAGACCCAACAAAACTAACTAACTAACTAAAGCCAGGGGATGGTGCCAAAAATAGAAGCGAAAGCAATACATGGTCCATGGAGGGTGGCTCGAAAGGCAATATAAGCTCAGATTCATAGCCACATTGTGCAGGCTTCATTCAAACCAAATCTCCAAACATCCAATCTTCCATCCATCGTAGAAAATAAAATGGCAGCTTCCACCAAAATGTTTGCAATCTGCATCATTACGATGCTCGTTTCCTCATTTGTGGTGACCCCAGCAGCCGCAGAGTCTCTTGGTTATGGCGCCATCGGTGCGGATGCAGGTGAAAAATGCCCCGATGGCAAATGCGAAACACAAGGAGATCCAGCCAACAATTATAACAGAGGATGTGAGGTCGATAAGATGTGCAGAGGCAACTAGATTCTCCCCTCATTCTGCTCTATAATAACCATCTCCATTCAAATTATTTTATAATTCTGTCTCGTGTAAAATTAAATAATTTCTCTGAAATGTGCCCATAAAGTTTATTTTTTTTCGACAAATTTTAATTTTTAGTTTAATTGTATGTGCGATCAATTACCACAAATATCATTTTATATTTTCATTTAATTGTAAAATAAAAATAAAAAAATAATTTAAAAAATTAAAAAAAAAAAAAACTTACCCACTTTAAAATCAATAGAAAAAGATGGGTGATAATATGTCCTCCCCTTCAAAGAAAGAACAGGACGAAGATCTATAAACGGGCCATTTTGAAATCCGGCCCCAACTCTATAGTTTACTTCTGGCCCAAGTCGGCACCCAAGCCTAATCTATTCTTATCCAAAACATGCTCTGGCCCATCCGGCATCCAGGCCCAACCAATTATTATCCAAAGCAGGCCCGATAGCAGGCTACCGGCCCATCTTTAGTCTCTTTCTGGCAAATGCCGGCACCCAAGCCCATTGTATTCTTATCCCAAAGAGGCCCAACTCTCTAAACCAAGCAGGCTACCGGGCCTAACTAAGGAACATGTATTGTTTAATTACAAAATGGTCCAGGTCGTTTCAATATGTAATCGTGATTTTGGATTTAATTCAATTTTTTTTAATATGTATGGTTAAATTACAAAATGGTCCAGGTCGTTTCAATATGTTATCATGATTATGGCTTTAATTCTTTTTTTTTCTAGCAGAAAATTTTAATTTTTGAACTGACAGTCGTAAATACTTGCAATTTCTCCGCCACGTCCCTTTTCTTCTAGAACCATCGCAAAATTCTCAACTACGGTGAACAGAATGTATAGGTTAGCCGCGGTCTTCTGCCACGCTGATAATGCCGTTCTATAGCACAGCAGCACCGACTATTCGCCGGAAAACCCGCCGCAGATCACTTTAGCTTCATTTTATCGTTAATTTAAGGAGATGATGTGTCACTTCGGTAGGGGAGATAGAAAATGTCAGTATAGAAGAACCTTTCATACAGATGCAGGGGCAATCGAGTCACAGAATCTGTTTGAGCCCCCGCAAAAATAAGGATAGTTCAGAGTGTGCCTCCATGGAGAAGAAACGGGTTCATGCTGGCAAAATGGTTTGATTCTTACAAGCGGACCAGAACTATTGATGTTTCAGGATTATTGATGTTTCAGGGTTGCTGGTAGCCTTCATAGGTCAATAAATTGTACACAAAACTAATTCATGTTCATTGTTCTTGTTAATAAGGTTGATTCTTAATGTTCCTTTGTAATTTCCTTTGTCCATAGCAGCAAAATTTCAGAGCAATCTGTGTAGATTTATAATGGAGGCTTTAGCTTGATCTTGACTACTACCGATCGGAATAGCCCCAACAACTTCAGAATCTATCTTGACGAGTCTTCTAAAGAAAATTAAAAAGTGTCATCTCGATCCAAATTTGTATCTCTTCAGCTTATTCTTAAGAACTAAAGAAATGGAACCAATTTAAAACCTCAAAATCAGAGAAAACAGAAGAAATGTAGGCACCGATAGACGCAAACTACTGGGACATCAAAGCAGTTTGCCTGGAAGGTGACACATAAAAAAATCAATATGCGAGAAGGTTCTCGTGAAAAGGCTAAAACCTAGGCCGTTTCACTCATCTCCCCTTCTCATAATTAAACAAAACCAGAGATTAAAAAGATCAACGAAACCAGATTAAGAAGGACGAAACACAGAAAAAAAAGATCAGAAAATGTAAGAAGTTCGGTAAGCAGATTCGTCGACGAAGATCCGATTAGATCTGAAACAACGACCGGCCAGATAACTTCTCTGGTTTGATTTATCTGCAGCCTCTTCGGCAGGTCAAGAACAAGGGAGTCACCCTTCTCTTGGTACAATGCAGAATCAAGAAAACAGATCTCAAGAATCAAAATAATATGCGAAACAAAAAAAAAAAAATGCTTCAGATGAACGGAGACGTAAGAAGATGAAGTCGTGATTAAGGAGGCTAGCAAGGCCATTTAATAGAAAAAAAAAATCAGTAAACGGGGAAGGCGGATGAGTACGGGAGATCGTGACCGTTGATCTCTCCATGCGACGAGATAGGGTTTCTCCGCCAAATTACTAATTAGACTCATTCACCTACTTATTTAAATTTAAAATAATAATAATAAATTGAGTAATCTCACTAATTCAAACGTTTTGTACAAATTTATACTGAATTAACGCAATAATATTTTTTGTCAAATATTATATATTTTTAATCCATTAAAAATATATAATAATATTTTTTAATGCATTTTCACTTTGGGAGAGTAAGTCAAAATCGACTCATTGACTCGCTTGAATCGCGTGGCTAATGGCAACCACAAAGACCCAACAAAACTAACTAACTAACTAAAGCCAGGGGATGGTGCCAAAAATAGAAGCGAAAGCAATACATGGTCCATGGAGGGTGGCTCGAAAGGCAATATAAGCTCAGATTCATAGCCACATTGTGCAGGCTTCATTCAAACCAAATCTCCAAACATCCAATCTTCCATCCATCGTAGAAAATAAAATGGCAGCTTCCACCAAAATGTTTGCAATCTGCATCATTACGATGCTCGTTTCCTCATTTGTGGTGACCCCAGCAGCCGCAGAGTCTCTTGGTTATGGCGCCATCGGTGCGGATGCAGGTGAAAAATGCCCCGATGGCAAATGCGAAACACAAGGAGATCCAGCCAACAATTATAACAGAGGATGTGAGGTCGATAAGATGTGCAGAGGCAACTAGATTCTCCCCTCATTCTGCTCTATAATAACCATCTCCATTCAAATTATTTTATAATTCTTTTTCGTGTAAAATTAAATAAATTCTCTCAAATGTGCCAATAAAGTTTATTGTTTTTCGATAAATTTGAGTTCTTAGTTCAATTTTATGTGCGATCAATTACCACAATTACCACAAATATCATAATTAAATGTTTATTAATTTACCAAACAAAGGTTAAATTACTT
This sequence comes from Cucurbita pepo subsp. pepo, assembly GCF_002806865.2. Taxonomy (NCBI): domain Eukaryota; kingdom Viridiplantae; phylum Streptophyta; class Magnoliopsida; order Cucurbitales; family Cucurbitaceae; genus Cucurbita; species Cucurbita pepo. The sequence goes on from NW_019647248.1 coordinate 8,300, forward strand.
TATCTTATACAACTAAAGTGAAAATGTGTATAATCTCTAGGTTTTTTTGGATTATATTTTGATTGAACAATAATAAATTTGAATCACTTATGGGATGACGTTTGGTTGTAACTCATACCATAATTTCTTTTTATTCACAAGATCTCTGACATTTTTCACATTTAATATAAAAGATAAGGCAAAATACACCAAATTTTATTAATATGTGAGATAATTTCAAAAGAGAATTATATATACATTTTTGGCTTAAATTATACGGATTTGAATTATATTTTTTATTTTTAAAATTTTAATTTTACCTCTACATTAAATTTTATTTAAAAAAATATTATTGGGCTTTTAAATTATTAAAAAGTATATATATTTGGATGCGTAAAAATTTAAAAGTTTACATCAATGTATTTCATTTAAGATATATATATATATATATATATATATATAAATGGTTATATTGTAAATGATTATGCTTTTCAATTCTT
>NW_019647250.1:0-4291 GCF_002806865.2 Cucurbita pepo subsp. pepo
GATGAATGCGCCTAGCTCTTCAACGTTGTGATCAAAACTTAGAACATCAAAATAAAATTAAAAATTTAATAAAATTAATAAATTAAAATTTAAAAAAAAAAATTAAAAAAATAATATATATATATATATAAATGAATTAAAAACACAAGGAGAATATTTTTCCCTTTTTTTTTTTTTTCCTTTTTTTTTTTAGGAGTTTTCATTAACGACAAGTCTTGTATGTATGTGTATATCATACACCTTGTCGACCCCGAATACAACGACCAACTTTTAGTATAACTAAACGACGTGGTTTAGATATCGCTTTTATGTTAAATGTGTTAAATAAATTCTTGTATATGTCTCGTACTTTTTCCACAATAATATTAAAAGAAACAAAATATATCTCAAATTTGATATATTCCCATGAGAATTTTGTGTTATCCCAAATCACAAAAAGATAAATAAATTTTTTTTATTATAAAGGAGAGATGTATTTAAATAATTATTGCTTTAAAAGTATTATATAGCAATTCCAGTAACTTAGGTTCATATTCACGAAAAGTAGATCCTGTTCTAATAGCTCCAAACAAATTATGCACACAAAAGCAAGCTGCAATGTATCATTATGCACACAATAAATACAACTCAAAGCTTTCAACCATAAGAAGCAGTAGATTACTGTTACTACAACTAAAGAATCACAACACCACCAAAAAATGAGCATCAAAATCAAGCATTTTATGCAATGCGGCCAAGAGTTCCTCCTATACAAGTTAATGCTACCCCTCTTCCCACCCCCTCCCCCTACTGTATAAAACGCGCCACTATCGACATCGTGGGCGTTAGAAGTTAATAAATGATGCTGTTGTTATTATATACAGAAGGGAACTCTAGTTGTTGAGGATATTGACGAAAACACCAATGTCGCTCTTCAAGTTGATAAAACCGGTTCTCAAGTGCTGGCTGATTTCTAAGAGGCAGAAAACTGCATCAGCAAGGCCTTACACCGTGAATCAAGTTGTCGGACCATGATGACCAAATCTCCAAATGGAAGTCTCATAGAGGATCCTTTGAAAGAAGCAGGCATTCTTGTGGTGAACATGAGAGAATGATCATCCACTACCTTCATCATCAACTCGTATGGCTTCTCCACCAAATCCTGTGTAAGAAGAAGCAAGCAAGCACTTTGATGGTAAATGTTTTTCCTATTCAAAAAACACTCTCAAAACAAACACGCATCTGTGGTAGTTGCCGAGATCTTGAACATGACGAAGAAGCGAGGCATTGCAGCAATCTTACGACATCGGAAGTATCATCGAGGTAAAACTTTGCCTTGCTTGGCTTTCGCCCGACAGTGCAGGCAAAAATTTCTGGAGCGGAAGGCAGTGAGGGACTGGACACGGTGCTTAATATGCTCTCGAACATATCTTCATCTGATCTGTCATCTCCAATGCACATTACAAAATCAGGTGGTCTTCCGCTATCCACCATCCTCGACAGAACCTTTTCTGCGACCAGCCCTTTGCTTACTCCCTGCGAGTAACAAACAGCTCAAGAAGATATTCCACAGGATGTATGCTAATTTGATAAGATAGATAAGGTAAAATAAAATAAAAAATAAAAAACCTGTGGCTTCACTTCAACAATATGTTGGCCCCTTTTAACGACGGCTGGTTCATTGGCAAGTACATTTTCTAGATGGTTCAGCAACTCCTTAGCTTGACAGGATCCGAAGTCCGAATCGGCATCTTGGTGATGCCAGACTAAAGCACTCTCTTTGGATTCTATGCTCGACCCATCTGTTGCTTCCATGTATAATCTCATCACTGGCTCTACAATTTTAATCCAGTCCAGATCAGAAGATAACGGACTGGTTTCCCATTCTGAAGTTCCACCCCACCTGCAAAAGGTAAGAAGCTTGAAAATTCGACCCCAAGAAACTAGCACTACAAGAAGCTAAACATTAATCGAACATTTTGATCAATTACCTTATGAAGTGCCCATGTTCTGCTGCAATCCCCAACAACTCACAAGAGGCAAACCACTCACCTAAAGAACTTCTCCCCCTCCCACTAACAATGAACACAGTATTACAGGGATCATTGCAAAGCGTAGTCAAGACAGAGATAATTTCAGGGCTCGGTGTCTTAATTATAGAGCTCTGTGGAATGATAGTGCCATCGTAATCCAAAAATATCGCCCTTCTATGAGTTCTTTTGTAAGCTGAGACAATGTGATCAATTGTTAACTTCCTAAACTCAGGAGAAAGGGAAACAACTCTAAAACGCAGACCCAAACCAATTCCCCAGCACCGTTTACTATAGTGATCTTGACATGCTCTGACTAAATCTTGCATAAAACTACGAGACCAATACCCTATATCATGGGTACTGACATAACGATAATGTTTCTCATGCCGCAGCTGCTTCTCGGACTCCTGCATGGTCATGGCTAGTTCCAAGGCATCGGCAACAGCATCAATGTCCCAAGGGTTAACCCTGATGGCTCCACTTAAAGAAGGCGAGCAACCAATAAACTCAGACACTACAAGCATACTCGTCCGAGGGGAACCAATTTGTAAGCCCATAGCCTCATCCATAAGAGGAGTTCCTTGCCTACAGACAATATACTTGTATGGAACCAAATTCATACCATCCCTTACAGCACTCACTATGCAGCATTCTGCTAAAGCATAATAAGCAGTCTTCTCAAAACGTGGAACAGGGCGGTCAATCAGAATTACTGGTTTGTAGTTATTTGAACCGTAAGCTTCATTGATCCTTTCAGCAGCCGCGTAGGTTTCCTTCTGAGCTTCATAAACGTCTTTCCCTGAACCCCTTGCAGGGTTCACTATTTGAACTAGGATTATTTTGCCCCGCAACTCAGGACGTTGCCGTAAGAGCTGTTCCACAGCGAGAAGCTTCAGGCTTATACCCTTGAAAATGTCCATGTCATCAATACCAAGTATTAATTTCTTCCCCATGAATTGATCTCGAATTTCTCTGACTTTCGCAAATGTAGATGGAAGATTCATCACCGATTCCAGCCGACCCATGTGAATGCCTACAGGCAGAATTTTGATATATACCGTGCGGCCATAATAATCTAGTCCAATATGTCCCCGCTTAGATTCATAGTCCAAGCCCAACATTCTGCTGCAGCATGAGAGGAAGTGGCGAGCATAATCAAACGTATGAAAACCAACTAAATCACAGTTTAATAGGCCACGGAGAATCTCATCCCGAACTGGTAAAGTTCGATAGATTTCTGAAGACGGAAACGGGCTATGCAGAAAAAATCCGAGTTTAACTCGATTGTAACGCTTCCTCAGGAACGTTGGAAGAAGCATCAAATGATAATCATGAACCCAAACAGAATCTTCCTCAGAATTGATGATTTCCATCACCTTGTCAGCAAATAGTTTATTCGCAGAAACATAGGCTTGCCAAAGCTGCCGATCAAAGCGATCACCGTGCTCTGGGCACATGGGTAGCATGTAATGGAATAAGGGCCATAGCTGCTGTTTACAGAATCCAAGATAAAATTTCTTCTGTAGATCATAAGGAAGAAATGTAGGCACACAGTTAAAATTGTCGAACAACTTCTGAGCAACCTCTTCCTGTTCGTTGGCGTCGATTTCAACCTTGAGGGAACCTATGTATATAACCTCCATCTCAGGTGAAAACCCATCCTTTAGCTGCAATAAAATTGAATCCTCGTCTAAACTGAAGCACCATTTGCCAGATTGACCATCTTTTTTAGCTTGCAAGGGCAACATATTCATAACTATGATTTTCCGCTCACGGCATACAGATGAAGACTCCGAATCTCCGTCATTACTCCCATAATCATCCAATTCAGAAATAATTCCAGGAACAGTCATTACCCGTGGCAAGGACCTAGGCATACGAGGGACATCCAGTAAGTCTCCAGAAGCCAGGCCCAAAAAGTTTGTGGGTGATCTTGATGCCATGGGTTTCGACTATTTTTACTCGTAGTAGCCAATCATAAGGAAGAACCAGAAGACAAAAACTTGATCTGCAAGTAAAGTGCAATGACCCTCAAACCTACATAAAGGGCAACAAAAATTCACGAACTTTATGTTAGATCAGAAACTCTGAGCACCCAAGTAGAAAATCAAGTAGGCACGAACTATATGTGCTAGAAAACTAGATTCGATATCTAACAAACAATTACAACATCCAGAGTGGAGTTGCAAGGAACCAAATCAACCACAAACAGCAGAAGGACCTAGAAGAAATTATTCTAGCTAATTATTATCAGAAACGAGATGGTTCATGAATATGTA
>NW_019647250.1:7932-8771 GCF_002806865.2 Cucurbita pepo subsp. pepo
TCCCCTTAATCGAGGCTCGACTCCTTTCTTAGGAGCCCTCGAACAAAGAACAAAGTACACCCTTTGTTCGATACTTTAGTCACTTTTGACTACACCTTCCTTCGAGACTCACAATTCTCTGTTCGATATTTGAGGATTCTATTAATATAGCTAAGTTTTAGGGCATGGCTACTCACTGCTCAAAGTCTCCCCTTAATCGAGACTCGACTCTTTTCTTAGGAGCCCTCGAACAAAGAACAAAGTACACCCTTTGTTCGATACTTTAGTCACTTTTGACTACACCTTCCTTCGAGGCTCACAATTCTCTGTTCGATATTTGAGGATTCTATTAATATAGCTAAGTTTTAGGGCATGGCTACTCACTGCTCAAAGTCTCCCCTTAATCGAGACTCGACTCTTTTCTCTAGAGCCCTCGAACAAAGTACACCCTTTGTTCGACACTTTAGTCACTTTTAACTATACCTTTGAGGCTCACAGTTCTTTGTTCGATATTTGAGGATTCTATTGATATAGCTAAGTTTAGGGCATGACTCTGATGTCATGTTAAAAATCATGACTCTCCACAATGGTATGATATTGTCCACTATAAGCTCTCATAGTTTTGCTTTGGGCTTCCTCAAAAGGCCTCACGAGATACTATTCCCACTTATAAACTTATGATATTCCACTAAGTTAACCCATGTGGGACTCACTCCCAATAATCCTCAACATGCTCGGTGTGTGGCTCTAATACCATTTGTAACAGTTCAAACTCACCGATAGTAAACAATCATCCGTCTGTTATTTTAAAATACGTCAATTGTGGAGAGAAAGATTAATTAGAACTTCTTTCAAGTTAG
>NW_019647251.1:0-2081 GCF_002806865.2 Cucurbita pepo subsp. pepo
TTGCTTAAATAGTCAGTGGCACCTCCATGATTAGGGTTGTAACTTGTCGTGCTGATAAACGAGTTCTGTCGAGATTGAAGCGTAAGCATCTCATCGAGATCGCATGTGCTTGTACTCCAAAAATCATCTGACATACTCAGCATCCTAGAATTCAGATTATTCCCAGAGATGGTAGGTGCAAGTTTAGTGCCCCTACCAAGACAAACACTTCCTCTGTTAGAAGCATGTTGAGAACTGTGGATATGGATATAACTCCAGAACAGACATGTAATAGTCTTAAGTAATGATAAATGTACATGCATAAACATCATGATACTGACATTTCAGAGAGATGAATTCAATAATATGGCTAAGCTTCGGGACCTCGATGAAGTTTGAAATAAACGAAGTATGCAGATCGTTGTCCAATATAATATATGAACCCTCGTTGTCATGGACCCAGTCAATGACAATGAAACATGAAAAATTATAACACAGAGGTGAACTAATTTAGTGAATTTAGTTCATAAATCAAGAACATCTGCACACAACATGCTCACCATTTGCTATTGTTTTGACCATCTGTAAACTCGCGCTCCAAAATCCAGTACAACTCAGTGCTAAAGAGTTGGGAGCAAGAATAGAGTTCAATGATGCGATCTAAGAGCTTTGAGCTCCCACACCATTCACTTAGAGATAGATTTAGTGTAACGGCCTAACCCAACTGCTAGTAGATATTGTCCTCTTTAGACTTTCCTTTCAGACTTCCTCTCAATGTTTTTAAAATGCGTCTGCGAAGGAGAGGTTTCCACACACCTATAAAAAATGTTTCCTTCTCCTCCCCAACTGATATGGGATCTCACAATTCACCCCCCTCAGGGCCCAGCGTCCTCGCTGGCACACTGCCCGGTGTCTGACTTTAATACCAATTGTGATGGCCCATTCTCACCGCTAGCATAGGGAGAGGTTTCCACACCTTTATAAAGAATACTTCATTCTCTTCTCCAATCGACGTGGGATCTCACAATCCACCCCCTTTAGGGCATCTCACATTTGAAGTCCATCTTCAATGGGTCAAGAGATTGCCAAGACAGAAAATTCCGGTTATACTTTTGCTTGGATTACGATGGATTCTGCTTCCTACAATCCCAAATTTTCACTTATTTATGTCCACTCTAACATTATGCCATCAATGTTCCCTCAGAAAAAGAATTTCCTAGTAAGTGCACAGATTAACCTAATTGAAAATACGTTTAGCACACTGTGTTGAGGTTCAATTCATGAAGAAAAATGAAGCTACCATCTTCCCCACCTTATTCCAGAGCTAAACACTTGTAAGAACCAACTGGTATTTCTTTTACTTCCAAGATCCCTTAATTTCAGATTCAAAAGAAATCTCCAAAATAATGATATCAATAATGATAGCTCAAGCTCCTACCGATTCACAAGAAGCTGAAAGTATTTGCAGGACGAACTCATCAGGTAAAACAGCTATTCAAAATAAAACTACTCAAATAACAATGGCAATCGTAAGAACAATACATCATGGATCCATAAGAAAAAACTCCCCCAAATGAACAAGTGTAATCCATACAATCCAGAACAGTATTCAAGTCTCTAAACGTTTCAATTAGGTCGAATCAAAATGGTTCGAAATTTTCAAGCTAAATCTCTTCGAAAATCAAACAATTACAAAAACCCTAACACGCTTCGAGAACAGAAATGAGGTGATCAACACAGAGCAAAAGAACTTACCTCAAACAAGAGAGAAATCGATCGATCCAAACAGAAAACCAGCTCTCTCGCGTCACCATATTCGGCGAAAAATCAGATTACAAACATCAAAACACAGAAACATGCCGAAATCGAAATCGAAATCAAAATCGAAAGGGGAAAATCGAAATCGAAAACCCTAATACTGGATAGAATAGGATAAACAAGGTCGAATTAGATGGGAAATCAGTGTGATTGTAACTTCCGCTGAAACTTTACCAGATCCAGTTCGTATTTCGTAATCAGTAATTTTGTACCGTTAATAGCAGTTAACACTAACAACTGAAACCCTGTTCATGTTCTTATTCCTCTTCATTTCAATACAAACT
>NW_019647251.1:4236-8763 GCF_002806865.2 Cucurbita pepo subsp. pepo
ATATATATATATTTAAAATTTTAAAATGAAATTCAAAGAAATATCTATTTATTTATTTTCAAATATTTATTTAAGATTTGTAATTAAATTTTAATATATTTTTTGAAAAATTATCCATTATTAGACAACCGTCCATCAAAAAATAATTATGAAACTAAATAATATATATATATATATATATATATAATATAATATAATATAATATAATTATATCGTAAACAAAAATGTATATTTTAAAATTAATTGGTCCAATATTATCTGATCTAAATAAATTCATAATTAGGTTGGTTAATCGAGTAAAAATAATAAAAATATTTATTTATTTAATTAATATTACCTTAAAATGGGGAGTTGTTTAAATGACATATTATATATTTATTAAAAAAAATAGTGGGAATAAGTACTATTTTTAGTATTAATTACAATAATAATGATTATTTATTAATATATATATTTTTAATTATTTAAAAAATATAATGATTATGGTAACATTATAAACATGGGTTAATTAAGTAGCATTGGCTCCGATTATATTGGTTTGTTATATTATTTTATAGAGTTTGGATACAATTATATTAGTCTAGTACTATACTATTAAGTGTTGAATTAAATTGTCAACTAACGTTTTATGGTATATGGTTATAGTTATATTAGTTTATTGTATTAATTATACCGCTCATATTAGTCGATAAAATTTAATTTTTTTAAATTAAACTGGTAAATACTGTTATTAATGGATTCATATCCGGATTTCGAACCTGAATTTAGCTATGTATGGCTTGATAACATGTTTTGTCCCTACTCAGGAGATCACCCGAACAGGATGGGGCTCTAGATATCCAAATAAAATGCTTTGGTTTCGCTCTTTTTTACCATACTCGAGATCGAGTAACTAATTAAACTAGAGTTCAAATAATTTTGTCTCTAAGAATATTTTAGTTCAACGATATGTGAGAGTAAAGATTTGAGTCTCGAAAATTTTGATCGGAATTGTATGATTTTAACTTATTAAGCCATGATTAGGTTAACTTTCTGTATAATTGTTACCCGGACTATAAGTCACAAAATTTATCTACAAATTAGGAAACAAGTTGAAAATTAAAATTATTACAAACTAAGAAATCTACCCTATGAGGTTAGGGTTCTAATAATTGCCCATGTGAAAGAATAGTAAAAGCCCGGTAGGATAATAATATAAGTATGGCTCGGACGTGGTTTACGTTGCACTTGTGACATTTGAGCTCAAACCCACCATTAGTAGATATTATCCACTTTGACCCGTTTCTTCTTTCCCTCTTAGTCTAAGCTGCTCACCCTAGCAAACATTATTCGCTTTAACCCGTTACGTATTGTCGTGTCAAGGTCCACCTTTAGCAGCCATCAATTTCACGATTTTAAAACGCATTTATTAGAGAGAAGTTTTCATACCCTTGTAAGGAATGTTTCGTTCCCCTCTTCAATCGATGTGGGGTCCCAGACTTCTCAGTTACTCGTTTAAAAAAATTAACAAAGGTGGTCGATCAATTTTTTTTTGTTGTTGTTCGGGTCCAATTATGAGCGAACGAACCTCGTTCTATAGAGGAGTATAATGAAGAACACAAGTCAAAAGGGCTAAAAGAGAAGTGAAGAACTTGGGCAAAAACTCATTTATTTGAGGTAGATATATAGGACACACTATATTGTAATTAAGAAAATTAGAGTATTAGGTGACAATAATGATTATGCGAGAGAAAAAGATGAGTGTAGTATTTATTCAACTTTTTAATTCACCGACACTCTCGATCTACAATTTTTTTTATAAATTCTTAACCGTCATATCCTCGTGATCAATCTAGTTCGAATATGGTATCGGTTCATTCATGTACTGTACGTTTTTTTACGATGACTCAATCATAAGAACTTCAAAATTACTCGAATCATATGTTAAACATATAACTGAAGACAAAACATACTAACAGAACCCGTATAGGTCTATGAAAATAGTTATTCTGTGACACCCGAGTAAATAGGTACATGAATGACTGGAACCACATCTGAATGAGAGCGATCCAGTGGTTCAATCCGTCTGTTTTACTTTCGTTTTAAAGTTAGAATTTTTGACCTTCCTCACTACTTCCCTATATAATGTTCATCTTTCTTTGCCATCCCTTCAATCAATTCTCTCTCTCTCCTCCCTCTTTCTCTCTCTCTTTTTGGGAGAGACAAGAGACAAAAGCTTGGACAAAATCATGGCGCCATCGAAGAAGTTTAGAGGCGTTAGGCAACGACACTGGGGATCTTGGGTCTCCGAAATTCGCCACCCTCTTCTGTAAGTTTCCGAACCCACCATTGGAAACCTCTCTCTCTCGTCTTGAATCTAAAAGTTTAAGAACATGGGTCATGATATTCTTTACCTCGGTCTCTCTGGTTGAATCTTAAAGTTTAAGTAGATGGGTCATGTTATTATTTAACCCTATCTCCCTCGTTGAATCTTATTATTGTTTACTTCAGTCTCTCTCGTTGAATCTAAAAGTTTAAGCAGATGGGTCATGATATTGTTTATCTCGGTCTCTCTCGTTGAATCTAAAAGTTTAAGCAAATGGGTCATGATATTGTTTATCTCGGTCTCTCTCGTTGAATCTAAAATTTTAAGTAGATGGTCATGATATTATTTACCTCAGCCTCTCGTTGAATCTAAAAGTTTAAGAAAATGGGTTAGAATATTGTTTACCTCAATCTCTCTCGTTGAATCTTAAAGTTTAAGTATATGAGTCATGATATTGTTTACTCGGCTCTCTCTCATTGAATCTTAAAGTTTAAGCAAACGGGTCATCATATTATTAACCTCGATCTCTCAAATAACGAAATATTTAATTGTTACGTTTGATACTCATTAGGGTTTCACATTTTTATGAATTCTTAGCTAAATTTCAAAAAATTGTTTTTTTTTTTATTTCGTTTATTTTGAACTAAAAGAAAAGGTTTAAATTAATAGGAGTAGGGTTTTCGTGTTCGGGTTTGGATTGTGAGGTCTAGTACACGTGTCTACTGGTTTTTTTTTTAACCTCATTTTAGTCTTGTAATGAATATAGTAAGAGACGAAAACGAGAAAGAAGCTTCACTCGAGATTGTACTGAGACTAAAATGTGAACAAAAAGATGTAGTCATGTGTACGAGATCTTACCACTCAAACCCGAATGCAAATAAATTTTGAAAATTTGAATTTTCAACCTTAGAAATCGAACGATATGTTAATTACCGTTGAGTTATGTTTAAATTAATTATAATTACATTACAGGAAGAGAAGAGTTTGGTTGGGGACGTTTGAGACGGCGGAGGAGGCAGCGAGAGCGTACGATCAGGCCGCCGTGTTAATGAGCGGTAGAAACGCAAAAACCAACTTTCCGATGAGCGAAACAGCGGCGCCAGAATTAGAAAAACTCAACAACATCACAACTCCATCTTCAACAAAGGGCTTATCAGAGATCCTCCACGCCAAGCTTCGAAAATGCAGCAAAGCGCCATCGCCATCGATGACGTGTCTCCGACTCGACACTGAAAATTCCCACATCGGCGTTTGGCAAAAACGCGCCGGCCAACGCTCTGACTCAAGCTGGGTCATGACAGTTCATTTGGGAAAAGAAAACTCCTCCTCCTCCTCCTCCTCCTCCTCCTCCACCGCCGCCGCTTCCGGCGGCAATGACGACGGTGGGAGGTTGTGGAATAGTAAAAAAAGTGGTGGCGCTTCAATGGCGGGCGGTGGACCCCACATGAGGAATTTGCAGATGGATGAAGAAGAAAGAATTGCATTGCAAATGATTGAGGAGTTGCTGAGCAGAAATTATGGTAACCCATCTGAAATTCAAGTTCAAGATCATCACGAGGAAGCAAAGCTAAGCCCTTTCTAATTTAACTTCAAATTATATACTTTTAATTATATCACAAATTTATGATTAATTATGTGTGCAATTGTAAATTTATAATAATATAATAAGATATATTGTAATATTCTCGAGTTTAAAAGTATTCCGAGATTATAAACCCATCATCATTCCCTAAATTAGCCGATGTGGGACGTTCATCCAACAAACTACGTTTCATAAATGTTGGATTGGGTTGGGTTGGGTTGGTGACCTGAATGACTCGGGTTCACAGTACATATTACATGAACCTCTATTTTCAGGTCGGGTTGAGTTGGGTGGGTTATCGGTTTGTTCATTTTTAAAAAATTATTTTAAAAAATTCTAACGTTAGATTAATAACTAAAATCTAATATTCTTTCTCTTTATAGAAATCTTAAAAGTAGGGTTGGGTTGGTCGAGTTGATGAGACAAAAAATGTTTCAACCTACAAAACGAACCGAATTTTCAGTTTTTAAAAAATTCAAACGAAAAATATAAATCTAACTCAACCCTAAGTTTGTAAAAGCTTAAGTCTATTGATAGCAGATATTGTCCGCTTTGGCCCGTTATGTCTCATGGTTTTAGAACACGTCTACTAAGGGTGAGCTTGAGCTTTTACAAATGATATTAGAGCCCGACACTGGAC
>NW_019647252.1:0-1093 GCF_002806865.2 Cucurbita pepo subsp. pepo
GACAAACCAAGGAGACGTCCAATGAAGTTCAATCTCAATCGGTTTCCCATATCCCGAGGACTAGGGCTTTTGCCTTTAAATTCTTTTCTTGCATCTTTGCATCTTTGGAAGGTTGGGAATGGCGCTTTTAGGCTGACCATTTTTTCTTGTGAGGGCCATGGAATCCATTTTCTCAACATCATGTGATCTAACCACTAGAAGTGTCTTTTGAAATTGACATTCGGCAACAATTTGAGGAATAGTTCCCAAGGTGGTAGAGGACCAAATTTTGACCTCCATGATGCCATCTTAAACTCCAAACATCCAAGGGATTTGTCAAGGACTCGTTTCGTTCCCTATAAAAGTTTCCATATGCCTCCTGCAAAAAAGCCTCCATGGGCTCTGACTTCGTTTCCAATCAATCATTTACCAACTACAGAAGTGCAAGCTTGAGCCATGAAGAAGACCACAATCATTTACCAACTACAGAAGTGCAAGCTTGAGGCAAGAATAATCTAACTTTAAAGAAATAAAGCCACATTTGTTACCTTTAACCTTTATTGCAACCTCCAAGCGATGAATGAGGCAAGAATTCAAGCTAGAATCATCCAAGAAATCTTCAAAGGTTTCCCCACAGCTTTAAATGTTTCCACGCTCCATATGTGCAAGGGGATGTTTCGTAATTTAACCTAATTCCCATAAGAAGGGACTACACTAATTCGACCATGAATGAGGGGGTTCCAAAGCTCCAAACTAATTGTAATAGGCCCAAAAGTGACTTGCCCTTTATTGGTAACAAGAATACGAGCACACTCCATCAAAGGGCATTTAAGGAGGGCTTTGTCAGGTCAAAAGACGTTAATAATGAAAAAGAATTTAGTCTATTCTTAGAGGGTTTCAAGAACCTTACTCCATTTGTTATGAATGTCCCTTCGTGTAATAATTATGGTTTCTTCCCTATTCAAATGCCTTACATCTTTTCTGTCTGATTCTTCTTTGTTAACCACAAGCATCCCATAACTTCAAACTTCGATTTTTCCTCTGTTTTTTACCATTTTTCAGAGCCTCGACAAATGACACATTATGAGAGGTAAAGGCCTTTTGTCCTACTAAT
>NW_019647252.1:7689-8763 GCF_002806865.2 Cucurbita pepo subsp. pepo
CCATTTGTAATAGCTTAAGCCTACCGCTAACAGATATTGTCCGCTTTGGCTCGTACATATCGCTGTCAGCCTCACGATTTTTAAAAGGAGTGAAACACAAGGATTTCCCAGGTGTTCACCCAACTTAGTACTACTCTCGTCCAAGCACGTTCAACTGTAAAATCCTGATAGTATTCGGTGCATTAGTTCTGATATGATCACACCCACATCGGTTCGAGGGGAATGTGAAAATCTCTCCCTAACAAACGCGTTTTAAAAACTTTGAGGGAAAGCTTGGAACAGAAAGTACAAACAGGACAATATCTGCTAGCAATGGGTATCCAGATTACAATAGAGCACACAAACACTTATCTTGTGGAACTTATCTCATGGATTGAACTTCCTTGCAGATACCCGGGGGGTCCTCTGCTAAATCCTCTGGGTCTGGCTAAAGATATCAAGAACGCACATGAGTGGAAGCTGAAGGAGATAAAGAATGGTTAAGTTTTGCACTCATTTTTGGTCTATTGCTTCGTGTTCGTTTTCCCAGACTACTAATCTTGGTTGCTTCAAATTCCAGGACGGCTTGCAATGGTAGCCATGCTGGGGATCTTTGTGCAAGCTTATGTAACTCAAACAGGGCCAATAGACAACCTTGTGGAGCACCTTTCTAATCCATGGCACAACACTATTATCCACACCCTCTCCAGCTAGCTCAAGTCCTTGAAGAACCAAAATATAAGCTATCTGGCTTTGGAGAGAATTTGTAAGCTACAAATGGTACATATGAAAGAACAAATGAATACTTCGTTTCACACTGTTGCCAAATTCAAACAAGATAGCAAATGAAAGAATTGAGGAAGGTTTCATTGCTTGAATAGATAAATCCACTTATTCTCTTTCGATACATATATATGTTGTAACGGAAGTGGAAACAAGATTAACTACACTTACACATCCACGAACATAAATGAACAAAGAGACACAATGACTTATGTGGTTCGGAGAGAAGAAATTCTCCTACATCCATGGGTGGTAGACAATTTGTGAGATTCCACATCAGTTGGGGAGGAAAACGAACCATTGTTTATAAGG
>NW_019647253.1:0-1225 GCF_002806865.2 Cucurbita pepo subsp. pepo
AAAAAAAAAAAAAAAAAAAAAAAAAACGAAATACTGAGGCTCGTTTTTGTTGGATGATGAAAGTAAAGTCTAGCCTACCTAATCTAGGAGTCGCGTGAATTCTCTCTATTGGTACGAGGCATTTTGGAGAAGCCTAAATTAAAGTCGACTCAAAGTAGATAATATCATACCATCAAAGTTAGAGAGCTTATGCTCAAAGTAGACAATATAGTAGATAATATCATACCATCAAAGTTAGAGAGCTTATGCTCAAAGTAGACAATATCATACAATATCATATTCCGTGTTCGTCTAACAGTTTTCACAAAACATAGCTATTTTTAAATAATACAACTTCAAAAATAAATAAAATTAATAGATTTTATAAATCTAGCTAAAAATTAATTTTAATAAAATCCTTAAATGGACAAAAAAAAAAAAAAAAAAAAAAAAAANAAAAAAAAAAAAAAAAAAAAAAAAAAAAAAAAACATTTTTACCCCTCTACTCAACTGGCCATGAGAAAATGAAATAAAAAATTAAATATTTATCTTCGAGATAAAAAAAAGATCTTGGCATACAGATAGAAAGCTAAATAGATATAACCATGATAGACCGATCATATTGATGTAATCTGTTACATATCTCGTTTTTGTTTCATGGCACCATTACTTATTACCAATAGACAAAGGTATGAGCACGTCAAGATCTATCACATAAATATATATATATTTGTATATCCTACGTCAACATAAAATGCAACAAGCGAGATCGATCACTATTTATACAACACGTATTCATCTGTCTATCTGTTAGAGTTGCTAAATTGTTGCAAATTTATGAGTATTATCGAAGCAAAGGGCTAAAAAACGCCTATAATAATATTAATAGCTTTTTATACGAGTTATTAGGAACAAAAATTAGCATAGAGATATGAAAAAAGCATTATTAATCACAATTTAACTCAGTAGCTTCAAACCCGTCTTTGGAAGACAAATAATGAACCTCTAGAGCCCTTTCCGAGACGAATTTTGTCATCAATGTATGTAATTTGGAGTTGTACCTCGCTTTCGCCACCATATCGAAACTCTAATCCGCCGACTTTCAGTTCAGGTGGCTCGAACACAACTTGGATCCATTTATCATCCAGAGCCTTCAATTTACCTGACATTTTTTTGTTTGTTTGTAAGAAGAAACGCGATTTCATTGAGCAAAATGAAAAAGAATATATCATAGTGAGAATGTTTA
>NW_019647253.1:7144-8762 GCF_002806865.2 Cucurbita pepo subsp. pepo
AAAAAAAAAAAAAAAAAAAAAAAAAAAAAAAAAAAAAAAAAAAAAAAAAAAAAAAAAAAAAAAAAAAAAAAAAAAAAAAAAAAAAAAAAAAAAAAAGAAGAAGAAGAAGAAGAAGATAATTTGGCTTATTTCTATGCCTGAATATGATCCTTGTATTATTTTTTGTTGAATATAAATGTATATGTAGACATTGTTATCCTTTTGTTTTCACCGCCTTCCGCTGATTCACGAGTAATTTATCGATAGTTTTTTGTGTCATGAGCAATGGAGGAATTAGCTTTCTCATTTGGAAATCAAGGAGTATCTTCTGTTTTGTTAGTTTAGGGAGACGTCAAAGCTAATCTCTATATTACATGGTTAGATTGACGGTATCGAGTATGTGAAAAAAAGTAAAAAATACTTAGGAAGCATGAGTTCTGCTATTTGATAATTTAAAAACAAAATCATGAGAGCTTATGCTCGAGGTGGACAATATCATATCATTGTAGATTGTAGAGTTATGTTTATTGTCCCTTACCAGTGGTATGAGAGCCATGCCTCTGACTTAGATGTGTTGGTATACCTCAATGACATAGTCATGGTGATCCCCGGTTGAGCTAATCTAATAGGGAGTGTACTTTAGTGAAGAGGATGACTATTTGAAGGGAGGCTTGGTCGTCCATTGTTCGAGGGGTGGATTGTTGGGAATGCAACCGAAGTTCTAATTCTCCATTAATATGAAGTCTTTTGAGTGATTCAAAAAACAAAATCACGAGGGCTTGTGTCTATGATTTAGGATATTAGAATCCTATGGTTTCAACTAACCGTCTGTATCAACTCGATTGCCTCTTATTAACCGATACGATATATTACTGAGATTCTTGTGCAGAAAACTGTAAAGTCCATAGTGAATATGTTTTGTTTAGTGAAATTGTTGTTTTTCCTCCTCATTTTGTTATTTATTTTTTAATATGCAGCCAAGAAAGGGTTGCTTTGAAATTCGGAGTGATGATGGCGAGAAGTTTATCAGTCTTCTGGTAAGTATAACCTTTAACTTCAATTATAGAAAAATTTCATTTTTAGTTAATTTGACATATGCTGAATATTCAAGCTCAACGATTTAGAATCTAATTGCTGATAGGCAAAAATGTCCTTACTCTTTTGTTAAATTGAAAGAAAAAGTGATATGGAATCAACTTGAGGGAAAGTCTTGGAACGGATTACCTTGATGATGATCATCAAGAGTAAAGAAAACTCATGATTCGAATCACTCCACAAGAGGTCTGATCAATACCACTTGAATGACTCTAGCATGGAAGTTCTAAACACAAGAATTTCGGAAGTAAAAGCTTAGCTCTCAACAAGCTAAAATAGAAACTCTATTCTTTTCGATTCCAAAACATGTTTAGAACTTGCATGCTAGAGTCGTTCGGGTAGTATTTATCAAACCTTTTGTGGAGTGATTCGAATCACGAGTTTAGAAACAAGTTTTCTTTACTTGATCTTGGTCGTCAAGGTAATCCGTTCCAAAACTTTCCCTTGAGTTGATTCCATATCATTTTGTATCAACACTTTCTCTTGGATTGATTTCTTATCATTTGGTATCAAAGCTTTCCGATGGGTTGATTCCTTATTATTT
>NW_019647254.1:0-8759 GCF_002806865.2 Cucurbita pepo subsp. pepo
TAATTTATTTTCAAGTGCACCTATCGTTTTGGTATAATTTTCCCCCTGTAGTCTAGCTTTCCCAACCATAACTTTTCTTTTGTTAGAAAAGATTTTTATCATGCCCGAAACTATTTGAATAGATACAATTATCGTGCTAAGTTTCAATGGATGAGGAAGATTTTTAATCATGGCTGAAAAATTTGAATAACGAATATCGACTCAGACGTAGGAATACCAATACATTCCAGATATTTGTTTGTCCTATGAGCTTACCTGCCCATTGTCCCTCGTTAGAATGAATGAGAATCGGGTTCACCTGATAAACTGTTGCAATTTTTGTTTATTATATGTAGATACTGTCTTCTTATCTTTTAAAATTTTCATAAGGTTAATGAATGTTAGACACTAAGTTTTCGTACTTTGTTACTTAAGTGCACACATAATATATGCAGAGCATGGAGAAGGACTTCAGGTTCTTCATTACGAAGTGGGACAGAAATATGAACCTCATTTTGATTACTTCCTTGACGACTACAATACAAAGAATGGAGGTCAACGTATAGCAACAGTGCTTATGTACCTGTAAGTAGTAATCCATATTTTCCATGCTTTGGACTCTAAACAAGTGCTTCATCTTGCATGGCTTGCCCATTATTTTATATGAATTCTATCGTAATTCAGCTCAGACGTCGAAGAAGGAGGCGAGACAGTGTTCCCTGCTGCCAAAGGAAACTTTAGTTCTGTACCTTGGTGGAATGAGCTTTCTGATTGTGGGAAGAAAGGACTTTCCGTTAAACCGAAGAGGGGCGATGCATTGCTTTTCTGGAGCATGAAGCCCGATGCCTCTCTAGATCCTTCAAGTTTGCATGGTTAGATTAGATACTCTCAAACTTATAAACCCACCATTCCATTTTTCTGAGCATGTTAGATTTCAGCCATGTACGTTTCGTTCGTACAATGACGATGTTTCTCCTGCTGTTCATATATAGGTGGCTGTCCTGTTATCAAGGGGAATAAATGGTCTGCTACTAAATGGATGCGAGTAGATGAATACAAAGCTTGAGTTGATGTGACCAAGGTAATGTCCATTCTCTAAACAATGAACTAACAAATGAACACCTCAAACACTAAATCATTTTGCCAGTTCAAATTTCTTTTGGCTTCTCAACATTTGGACAGTCTTTCTTCAATCTTTCCTAGATCATTCTATTTGGAAATAACTTCAATTCGCCCTCTGTGATGACTTTTCTTGGTACTGCTGAAAGAATTCTTCCTAAAGGTTTGGTGTGCTTCATTGTTTGGCAGGTTGGTTGACATTTCTTGTTACTGCTCAAAGTCACAGGTGCATTTTCTGTAGGGAATCTCATCATTTCTATAATTTAACCTTACTACTCGATCCCTGAATCTATGAATTTTGATGTGCTTATCACAAGTTTACATTGTCATCGATTTCTTGTTTTTATGGCCACGAGAGAATAAGAGTTCATATTTTTGCCAGAAATGCCACCTCCAAACCTCACTTACAGATTCATGTACAACTACCTTACTAGAACATTGCTATATTTTTCTATTTGATACAACCTTTTAATGCCTTCATTCTTCCAATTAGCTACCCATTTGCAATGAAAAGTGGGATAAGGGTGATCTCTTTCTAGATTGTAGAAATGGTTTTTGTGTTCATATCTATTTTTAATACTTAATTTTATCGCAATTTTATTTAAATTTATCGAGGACTTCATGTTATAAAGGAAGTGAATTGATTCTATGATTCTACGATTCTAATGACCCATTTGTTTCGAATTCGAGTTTCCTATGGGATAGACTTCTAGATCACTACTCAAAATATTGGTTTCATGACCTATTTGTTTCGAATCCGAGATTCTTTTCGGATAGACTTTTAGATCACTCAAAATATGACGATATCTTTTATATTCTTGTCCTTCTTGTCCTTCATTTTTCTTGTATAAATTATAGTAAAATTAATATAAATTGAATTCATAATAATAAAATATTAAATTATTAAAGATACTAAAATGTCATAGAAGTTTAATTATATTAGATTAGTATATAGATTATTTAAAATTCGAAGGATGTTTGAATAATTCATCGTTTCACTTCTAGATTGAATCAACATTTGAATGGTCAATTAAAAATTTAAAAGTCTAAACAGTTCTTAAAATAATTAAAAAATTATTATATATTTTTTAAGCTGACCTTAGATTAGACCATCTGAAAAATTCAAACAATAAATTTCTCTGAAAAATTAGCATTCATACAGATATATATATATATGGGAAATCCTTGAAACGAAGAACTTGATAGTCCCAAACGAAGAACTTGAAACCATTTTATTAAGAAATTCAGAGCTCCAACCTGATCCCACTTCCTTTAGTGCTTTGCGTGGATCAAATTCCTCATCACATACTGCAGAATTCCACCATGATCGAAGTATGCCAGTTCCACCTGCACATTAAAACCAGCAAACTTTCAGATTAAGAAAGTACCAATGGCGACCTGGGTTTTTGGAGTTATCCGATGTTCGGATTCGAGACGTGTAGACTACGGTTCGGAAAGTACCTCGGTGTCGAATCTTAGAATGCAACTGAACGACTTTCCAGCGTCTGTCACCACACCCACCTCCTGACCAGGTCTGATTTCTCCCACATTGCTTGGAAGATCGATGGTGTAACGCTCATGCCCAGTCAACCCGAGGGACTCGGCATCCTCTCCATCCTTGAAACATAGAGGAATAATACCCATACCGACCAAGTTGCTGCGGTGTATACGTTCAAAGCTCTTTGCTATAACTGCTTTGACACCCTGGGAGACGTTTCGAAGAGCATTAAGTAATATGACCAGGAGACTCAAGTCCATAAGAATTGAGCTCTATCAATACAAATCAGAAAAAGTACCAGAAGCATTGGCCCCTTGGCAGCCCAATCACGCGAACTTCCGCTTCCATACTCGGCACCGGCCAGAATGATCGTATCAAGCCCCTCGTTCTTGTACCTCTGTTAACAGATACATAATCTAAGGACGAGAACCGAGAATCGAGAATCTTGAAAGGAAAAGTTATTCAGATCGAAGACATTCGATATGGTAAAAAGAAAAAAGATCAAGAAATTACCATTGCAGCATCAAATACAGAGAGTTTCTCCCCGCTGGGGATGTGAATTGTCTTCGGCCCAACTTCCCCCTTCAATAGTTTATTGACTATACGAATGTTGGCGAACGTGCCACGTGCCATAATCTCGTCATTCCCACGGCGACTACCGTACGAGTTAAAATCTCTTCTGTCAACCCCACGTTCGAGAAGGTATTTAGCAGCAGGACTGTCTTTATGGATGCTACCAGCAGGTGAGATATGATCAGTTGTAATACTATCACCAAAATTGAGCAGGCAGTACGCGTTTTTGACCCCGTGAGCCCCGGGAGGAGACATGGTCATATCTTTAAAATAAGGAGGCTCGTGAATGTACGTTGACTTTGGGTCCCAGGAGTAGAGTGTTCCTTCGGGAACGGATAACTGATTCCAAGTTGCATTTCCTTCAGTGATTGCTTGGTATGTGGCCCGAAACATGTCAGGCAACACATTCGATTGTACGACCTGTTCGAGCAATGAATAAGATCCAAATACAACAATCAAAGAGCTCAGCATCTAAAAAGCACTTCAAAGTATAGCAGCTTACTTCGGCAACTTCTTCGCTAGTCGGCCAAATGTCCCTAAAAAACACTTCCTTTCCATCCTTTCCCCGCCCAATAGGCTCAGTTTCAAAATCGATGTCGACCTGCAAAATAGCCTCAAGTTATGCATTGGACGAGTTATCTTTTACGATATCAAAAGAAATTTGATGTGGTGGGTATATTTATTGTAACGACCCAAGCACACCGCTAGCAGATATTGTCCTCTTTGGGCTTTCCCTTTCGAGCTTCCCCTCAAGGGTTTTAAAACGTGTATGTTAGGGACACCCTTATAAAGAATGCTCTGTTCTACCCCCCAACCGATGTGGGATCTCATAATCCACCCCCTTCGAGGCCCAGCGTCCTCACTGACACTCGTTCCCTTCCCCAATTGATGTGGGACCCCCCAATCCACGCCCTCAAGGCTCAGCATCCTTGCTGGCACACCGCTTTGTGTCCACCCCCTTCGGAGCTCAGCTCGGTGTCTGGCTCTGATACCATTTGTAACAGCCCAAGCCCACCGCTAGCAAATATGTCCTCCTTGGGCTTTCCCTTTCGGGCTTCCCCTCAAGGTTTTTAAAACGCGTCTTAGAGGTTTCCACACCCTTATAAAGAATGCTTCGTTCTCCTCCCCAACCGATGTGGGATCTCACATTTATTTTTATGCTATAGAACCAACTTTCGAGGAGAAGCGAGTTGCTTGAGGGCTTACGGAATCTGGCATCCACAAGCACTCACCTTTCCAATTTGAGAGAGATAGAGAACAAGAAGGTACTTACAGTGCCAGCAAGAGCATAGGCTACCACGAGAGGAGGAGAAGCGAGGTAGTTGGCCCTCGTCAAAGGGTGTACACGACCCTCGAAATTCCTATTTCCAGACAGCACGGCGGCAGCAACCATGTCTGAACGTTCAAATATCATTAGCAACACAGTTTTTAGAATACCAAAGAACAGTATCAAACATCCCACTCGAACACAAATAGTTACCATTTTCGGTTATCGCTGAAGCAACAGATTCATCAATATCTCCTGAATTTCCAATGCATGTAGTACATCCATACCCAACTATATGGAACCCTAGCTGATTAAGATACTTCTGCAAGCCACTGCAGATGTAAACACACGTACCGTAGATGAGTACTCTCTCGTATAAAAAAAGGTTCATCTATTGCGCTGTCGGAAAATTACCTCTTCGCCAAATATTTGGTCACCACCCCAGAGCCGGGAGCAAGACTCGTCTTAATCCAGGGCTTAACCTGATTCACAAAGTTGCAACAAAATCAAAACCGATAGAGCTCACTGGAATCGATTACTACGAGTCAAACACATTGATAGAGAGGTCCTATTAATGGTGGGTGAAGACAGACATCTAACCTCTAGCCCAAGATCACAAGCTTTCTTAGCCACCAAAGCAGCTCCAAGCATAACGCTTGGGTTCGAGGTATTTGTGCAGCTAGTGATAGCCGCAATTACGACATCCCCATGCCTAAGCTGAGCTGGGGATCCATGAAAACTGAACTCTGCAACCTTTGTTTGAGCTTCCTTTGGTATGGCAAACCCCTATAACATCATTATATAAGAATATAGGGTCGGTGAAAATAGCGGCAATGGACTTAGAAACGTGCTAAAAAATATCTTGATGACAACTTTTGAAACTCTAATTTTTGGCCATGCTAAATCCCGTTCGCTTAAATTAACATCAATGGTATTTGTAATTCAATTCAAAATCAATCTGCTCGGGTAAATGTTCTTCACCTTGAATCCGACTTTACTGTCGAGGCATGTGTGCCAATCAGCTTTCATTTCTTTTAAGGGAACTCGATCGTGCGGTCTGCAAAACCAAGAGGAAGAACGTAAGGTTAAACAAGGCTAGGTTATTATTCAATTTTACACAAGTTCTAGTATAATTTAAACTACCTTTTTGGACCTGATATGCACGGTTCGACATCCGAAAGATTCAGTTCTATATGAGAGGAATATACTCGTTCAACTTGAGGCTGCATTCAGTAAAATCTAACTCAGACACGGAAGGTTCTAAATATCGACAATAAAATAAGGAAAGATAATATTTTATATTTACCTCACTGTAGTCTACGAACATCTTGTTCGCTCGCAAATAGGATTCTATCATAGAAATCTGAATCGTAATTCTCAAGTTAGCACTTGAACAAAAGCATACATGAACTACTAACTAGCTGAACGTCATTATGAGTGATAACTAACTGTTTCATCTTTTCTTCCGGTCAGTTTCAGATACTGCAGGGTGACGTGATCGACAGGAAAGAAGCCCATTGTTGCACCATACTCGGGGGACATGTTGGCAATTGTGGCACGGTCGGCCAAAGATAGTTCACTCATACCTTCCCCTGCATAGAAGTAAAATGGCATTATAAGAAAAAGGGTGGCGTAAATTTTAAAACGACGTTCAGAAGTTCGGCTCTGCTTACCATAAAACTCCACAAACTTGCCAACAACACCGTGCTTCCTGAGCATTTGAGTCACCGTCAAAACCAAGTCTGTAGCTGTTACACCATTTCTCAGCTTTCCAATTAATTTAAACCCGACGACGCCAGGCAAGACCATGCTCATGGGCTAAAATTGACGAGAGAAAGAAAGAACAAAGTCAATCATTTTTCCGCAAGATAACAAAAATACGATACCAAAAAATATGATTATTTCATACCTGTCCAAGCATTGCAGCTTCTGCTTCTATCCCACCAACGCCCCAACCAGCAACGCCCAATCCATCAATCATCGTTGTGTGTGAATCGGTTCCCACAACACTATCAGGGTAAAGCAAGCCATTTGTGTTGAAAACCACTCGGCCAAGGTATTCCAGATTAACCTGAAAAATGATGCAATACTATAAGATAAAAGGCAAAAAAGTACATTCATATCGAGACAACAGGATGATCGAGGTGGACTATCCTGCAAGCTCGAGTGTTGTATAGAAGTATACCTGGTGAACTATACCAGATCCGGGAGGTACGACAAGCATGTTATGGAAAGCACTAGATCCCCATTTCAGAAAACCAAACCTTTCTCTGTTTCGTTGAAATTCCAGTTCCATATTCGCCTGTACTGCATTTTCGGTCTTTGCCACATCGACCTGAACTGAATGGTCAATGACGAGATCTACAGGAACCTGTATTGATTGCATTCATAAGCCATCACTATGTGTTCAACTGTTCATGTATTAGATAGATCGAACGATCGACAAATATAAAGAACGAACGAAGAATTTATATAGTTCACTACTCACCAATGGATTAATCTTGTTGGAATCACCACCAAGCCTGTTCATAGCGTCTCGCATACAAGCAAGATCAACAACAGCAGGCACACCAGTAAAATCCTAAATCGACGCACATTTCACATATCAAACGACAACACAAATCCATATCCAACTTTCAGAAACAAAATGCTGACCTGAAGCAACACTCTAGCAGGTTTAAAAGGAATTTCAACCAGTTTGGGAGAGGTGTTCTCCCAATCAAGAATCTTCTCGACATCCTTAGCCTTAACCGCGAACTCATCGCAGTTTCGGATGGCCGATTCGAGAAGAATCCTAATGGAATATGGCAGCCTTTCTGCCAAAGAAACATCCATCCAACAATCAACATCCAACCCTTTAGAACGTTTAATGTAGTTTCAACTCACACCACTAAAACCACTTGAACTTTTGATTCACAGAAACAGATAGAATCTAATAAAGCACACTCAAACAGATAGAATCAAACCAACAATCAAATAAAGCAGAACCACTCACCGATTCTAGGATCGTTCAGAGCAGGCAAGCTGTAGTACTTTCCAAACACAGACCCATCAGGATTCTCAAGGGTCTTCAAGATGCCATTGAAAGGGTTTTCGATCGCTGTAAAAAAAAACCCAACAAACCCAACATCAGAGAATAAAAAACGAAACACCCCCAAAAGAAATCGCCGCCGCAAGCAGCCGCAAACATGCACATCACAAAAAACCCAGAAAAAAGCGAAAGAGAAGGAACAAAGATCGATTTGATTGGAGGAGTACCCATGGATGCGATGGATGCAATACTCCACAAGCAAAGAGAGATCGATCAACTTAAGAAATCAAGGCAGGAAAGGGAAAAATGGAGGAGAAACGGTGCGAGATCAAATGGGCTGAATCGAAATCCAGTAATGGTAATCTAGAGAGAGAGAGAGAGAGGGGGTAGCAAAATGAAAAGGGAAGAGAAAGCGGTAGGCGGCCACAATCGGTGGAAAATATTAAGAATGGGTCTCTCTGGGTATATCGCTGAGACGCAAAAATCGGTCATAAGTGGGCGGTCCCTACCTCTCTCAACAACCCAATTCGCAAGATTTTTGGCGCAATTTGGCGCTTTCCTGCAAGTTCTTGACTAAGTTCATTCATCTACCAATCATTTGCTTGGATTTATTAATCAAAACTTATGATTTTCATACAGTTTTCTCCAGATTTTAACATGGGTATGAGTTTGATTTTGTTTTCATCAACATCTTCATGTCTTTTGGAGCCTGTTTTGCCTCGATTTTCCTAATGGGAAAGTGGAATTTCTAATTAAAAAGTGTTTTTTATTCATGATTCTCTGACTTCTCCATTGGAATGTTGCTGGATGAGGATAAGATCGTGAGTATTTGAAGATGTGAATTTACAAGAATATGTTGATGTGAATTGGCTAAAGTCATATCCATGAACAACCCAAAAGCTGTCANGTCATATCCATGAACAACCCAAACGCTGTCATCTTTTGTACCAACAATGAACAAAGGCGACCACATTNAGTCATATCCATGAACAACCCAAAAGCTGTCATCTTTTGTACCAACAATGAACAAAGGCGACCACATTCACTGATCGGGGAAGTAATCTGCCAATCAATATAATCAAAAGTTTAACGGTTGTTTGAAAATGATTTTGCTTTTAATTTTTTTCCTTAAAAAGTATGATTACACCATAATCAATAATTGTGAGAAAATTACATNCCTTAAAAAGTATGATTACACCATAATCAATAATTGTGAGAAAATTACATATTTAAGTTTGAGTTACCAAATTTAGGTTAAATTATCAAAAAGATTATTGATTTATAAAAAAAAA
>NW_019647255.1:0-1154 GCF_002806865.2 Cucurbita pepo subsp. pepo
TTGAGCCCCAAAGGAGGGTGGACACCAGGGTGAGGACGCTAAACTCCGAAGGGGGTGGACACCGGACGGTGTACCAATGAGGACGCTGAGCCCCGAAGGGAGTGGACACCGGGCAGTGTGCCACCGAGTATGTTGAGCCTCGAAGGGGGGTGAATTGTGAAATCTCACATCGATTATTGAAGGAGACGAGGCAAAGACACTGGCCCCAAAGTGGAGTGGATAGTAAGATCTCACATCAGTTGGAGAGGGGAACAAAACATTTCTTATAAGGGCGTAGAAACCTCTCCCTAGTAAACGCGTTCTAAAACTGTGAGGCAGACGCCAATATGTAATGGGCCAAAGCGAACAATATCTGCTAGTGGTGGACTTGGACTCTTATACCAATATACTAATCTCGACTACTATAATAATGTCGTTACTGCTATTCCTACTACTAACGAGTACTCATACAATAATAATACCCTTAATTACTACTACTACTAGTATAGCTACCTCTAACACTATTACTTCCTCTACCATCTACATGTTAGGATCACACAACAATGCACACACTCGATCTAGATGAACACAAAGAACAAAAGAGATGGTACCATCTACATGTTAGGATCACACAACAACGCACACACTCGATCTAGATGAACACAAAGAACAAGAGAGAGAAAATTAAATGAGGAATATTAGCTAAAGGTTTTATTGATGACTTCGTGTTTATAAGAGAATACAGAAAAGGAAGAAAATACATTTTGAAAGCACTAGTACCGATAACACAAAGCCCTTATTGATTGAAAAGACAATGTAAAGTAACCGAAACGCCACACCTACCGACCTTTTGGCTGAAGTTCGATCTTCATCCCTCCAATGGTGACCTTGTCTCCACCAACCTTAGGGTCGAGCCTCACAATCACACTCTCATCGTCCTCTATTCCCAACTCTTTAAGCACCTCCGTTATCACAACTCGTAAAGACGTCTTTCCACGGTGGTTGTGACCATGCGGGACGGTCGTAAACGTTCCTACAAACTCAGTATTCCCCGGACACACATCGGAGCCATCATCAACAACATTAACAAGCACATTAAAATGAACCCAATATCTCTTATCCAATTCAATGCCTTCTATCACCAATACCTCATCTTTCTCACTCTTTTCCTTTTC
>NW_019647255.1:7276-8743 GCF_002806865.2 Cucurbita pepo subsp. pepo
TTTTTTTTTTTTTTTTTTTTTTTTTTTTTTTTTTTTTTTTTTTTTTTTTTAATTGTCTTTAATTTCCCCTCTATTTTTTTATTTTATCATGGTTCTTATCTTTAAAAAAAAATTAATTAATTAATTTTTTTTTTTTATATTTCTAAAACTTTTCTTGAGTTTCTTAAAATATTTAACGACATGCATGAGAGAACTCAATTAACATTACGACACTATAGTTAGTGCAATTTACACGTTGACCTAAGCGAAAATGTTTTTAGTAGACCTTGCACCTCAAGATAGTGAGCGTTGATCAGAGGTCTAAATTTGAGTGCACCTAGGGAATTGGATTATCCCTGTGGAGCTAACCCTGAGCGTCCTGGAAATATACCTCCACGGCAACTAAGGACGACTAAGGTAGTTCTTCAAGTTGATAGCAGTGTGACGATGTCATCGGAGTCTTCGCTATCTATACGCTATGGTGCTCGTTTCATTGAGAGCTACCTCGGTACTCGTAACTTTGAGGGAGGTGCATCGAGACGACTAGGTGCCACAACCATGTGGAAATGCCCAGCGGTCTCCTAAATAAGACCTCTATGTTGTAAACCCGTTCCTGAGAAGGGGGCGTGGGACGACATAGGTTGACCATGTAGCTGGCTGGCACAAGGGGGGTCGTTCCCCCCAAGTTTTGATGACATTATGGTTCCATGGAAGGGTCTGCCAGCTAACACTATACTATCCTTATAGAGTATACGAGATCGCAAGTCAATTTAAGTCATCGGTCATTCACTACGTAAGCAAAGTAAGTGCCATGGTCAAAGAGTACAAAGATTGTAGCAACTCAGCAAGATAAAGATAACCTCCAAGCCATTAGCAGTTGCTACGGTGTCAACAAAATTTCTATTTCCCTTTCCACTCCAGTCCTAGTACCGTTGATCGAGGCCTAGCATGGTTAGGATTGTGTTTCCTATAGTTCGGTTGGATTACCTACCCAACATGTCCATCTTGATAAGGGATGTAAAATTATGCGGGAAGTTTTAGTAGTGGCAAACACAGGAGAGTTGCTCTCCCAACCTTGGGTGACTGAATAGTCTTGTGGGTAGGGTTCGTCAGCTAACCTTCCATGCATGATGAAAGCACGCTAGCATACACTACGTTGTTCCCACCAAAGAGAGAGAGTTCTATGAGGTAGAGCCTCGACCTAGGACACCGGTTACAAACTGCTTAGGCATTGCAAGCTACCTAAGTATAAGAATGGAAAAATAATTTACCCCTGAGATGAGATTTGTCGCCCAAAAGACCTTCGACACCAGAAATGGGTGAACTACTGCCTCCATACCTAGAGCGGGTCCATCAGCAGAAGTACCGCTCAGAACTTCGAGGCACCCTAGATATTTAGGTAGTAGTAGAGAGTAGGCCCAAACTTCCTAAAACCCAGAGTAAAACCGTGGATACCAAGGTTAAGGATGCAATTAGAGCCTATAAGTA
>NW_019647256.1:0-2162 GCF_002806865.2 Cucurbita pepo subsp. pepo
ACAAATGAGTTTGTTCCTTTGCATTTCTTATGTTTAGATTTGCATGTTAAATTCATTCGAGTAGTCTTGACCAAGCTATCTTGTAATGAATAAATAAATAAAAAATAAAAAAAAGCCAGAAAATGGCACTCAGTAGTACAGGGCGTCTTGCCTTTATCTAAAATAGAAGTAGCACATGGGTTGAGTACTTTAAAAATATTCCAAAAGTGACCCCACTATTGGGTTCGGTTGTGCAACCACATGCAACTCATGATTTTGGATCTAACATTAAAACCATCATATAGGTGGCCTCCAGTCCCGACAAAATTGGATGTGTAGTACTTCCCCACACACGACCCACACTTGCAAGCGTGAATCCCCAAGTGTTTCGCACTCCCTTCAACCCATCATAGTCGGGCTAGTTGTCCATAGCCGGACGTCTTGAGGTTAGCAAACCCCCGAGTGTTATGTGAAGAATGATCATCATCATCATAGTGTACGCAATTAATTATTTAGTTTTTAACAATAATTTATATTATTTTATTTGTAATTTAATTGTTATTCATTGTATGAAAATTTAAGGTTATTAATGTAATCATGAACCGTATGTGGTTGACATACAAGAGGATCGCGTTCAAGTAATAACCTAAAGAGTCTATAGTATATGGATAAGGTTGGGTGCGTTATTGTAACGACCCCGAAAAGAGAAGAAAAAGCAAAAAAAATAATAATAATAACAAGTAAATAATAATTAAAAAAAAAAAGTAAATTATCCCCTCTCTCTCCACCTTCCCCAAATATCTCCCCAACACCTCCCACAACTGCAAAATGATCTGCAAAAAAAGGAAACAAACAGGAACAAAAAAAAATGGGAAGGGAAAAATGGGAGGAAGAAACAAGAGAAAGATAACAGATTTTGTGAGAGAAAAATTGGAAATGGTTTCACTTCAAGCCGATTTAATAGGAAGGGAAAGAGATAGCAGAGTTATTGGTAAGTTAGATCTCCTCGAGATAGCAGAGTTATTGGTAAGTTAGATCTCCTCTTCTTTTATCTCTTGCAACAGATAGAAAAGTTATCTTAAATCTCTCTTTCAATTATTTAGATTTTAGATATCTTATAAAAAATCAAACTTGTTTGAGAATGGCCTAAGTGCATAATTAAAAAAAAAAAAAATCCTTCCGGCTGATAGTTTTAGGAAAGAAAAGAAAAAAAATCAAAATCGATGTCGAATTAATTAGAATCAGATCTCCTCCTCCATTACCCGATTATTTAGATTTTAATTAGCAGTTAGAAATCATGTCAGATCTTTGAGTGAGATCATAGATCTTCTCCTTTATACAATTATTTAAAATCAGATCAACTCACATAATTAAATAGAGAAGAGAAGAATTAAACCGGAAAAGAAAAGAATTAAACAAGAGGTTTGAAAAGAATTTTTTGAAAAGAATTAAACAGAAAGAATTAAACCAGAGGTTTGAAAAGAATTAAACATGGAGGTTTGAAAAGAATTAAACAGACAGACTTTTAAAGGATGGAAGACAGGATAAAGGAAAATATATATATTTAATTAAGTAAATACAGAAACTAAAAGAGAGAGGTAAAGAAAATATATATATTTAACTAATTAAATGCAGAAAAGAAAAGAGAGAGACCGTGGAGGAGGAAAATGGAAAATTTGGTGAGCACAAACAATTTGACAGAGTAAATATATAGAGTAAAAAGGATAACGAGAAATATATATATTCAATACTCATAAAGTCTTTAATGCTCACATGAAGATTAACACATGGACCATTGTAAAACTTAGAGAATTGAAATTGAAATTGATGTCATGGTTCATATAGGTTGGNCGAGAAATATATATATTCAATACTCATAAAGTCTTTAATGCTCACATGAAGATTAACACATGGACCATTGTAAAACTTAGAGAATTGAAATTGAAATTGATGTCATGGTTCATATAGGTTGGCTTGGATACAAAGAACAAAACCGAACTTGATAAATTGGTGATACCAGTCTAAGCTAATCAGGTAAGTGATCTTACTATAGGATAGGCTAACAATTGTATGAGTTATGATGATGTATGAACTATGTCGTACGATGCAGTATATGAGTTATGATGATGTATGAGTTATGATGATGTGTGGGTTACGATACTTGATGATGTGTGCAGTATATA
>NW_019647256.1:2405-3911 GCF_002806865.2 Cucurbita pepo subsp. pepo
GAAGTACTACACATCCAATTTGTTCGAGATTGGAGGCCACCCCTAAGATGATTAGAGATAGGTCCCTAAATCATGATTGCATGTGTTTGCATTTGCATGACCCCTACAGTGGGGCCACTTACTGAGTATTCTTTGAAATACTCAGGTCGTGTGCCACATCATTTTTCAGGTAAAGGCATGACGCATTTGTACGGAGGACGGCGACATCGCGAGCAGAGACTGTGGCACGTGGATAGGGTAGACTCATATTTAAATTCTTAGTTTTAAGTTAGAATAAGTTGTTTTACATTCCATTGTTGTAAATTATTTTGTATTTGTTTTTATTTTCTCTAAATTTAGTATTTTGTATTTAAACACGTAAGACCATGGCTGTGTTTTCCAGAGAAGAAGTTGTTTTAAACGTTTTTCGAAGTTTATGTTATAAATGATGTTCATGTAAGAGTTATATTTCCGCATTATAGATGAGCATGAGACGTTAGTGGCGACTCTAGATATGTGGAAATTTAGAGTCGTTACAGTTATCCTAGTAACACTATTGATGCGACACACTTTGTAATCATTACAAATGATTTGATCCAAATCATTCATGTAGAGACATGTAAGTGGGAGTATCCTATCCAATGAGTTTGTACAAGACTGAACCAAGAAATATTTAATCTCTCTTTATAATTTCGTTAATTGAGAAGATTAATATTTCACATGATTATATTAAGGATACATGTCAGGATATCCTATATTCTCTATTATTAATTCACACTGTGAGATTCATGCGCGGCCTCATGGCGGCTTTTGGACTGTCCCCCTACGGAAGGTGTTTGCATGAGTCAATATCAAGGTGAATATATTGAGAAAGTATTTATAGTAAATGGGTGAAGGAAATATGTCAACCTATCCTATGGTCTCCATCATTGGTTCATAACATGAGATCCATGCGGGGCCTTGTGGTGGCTTTTGGACCGTCCCCCTGTGGGTGTTTGCATGGGTCAATATCAGGGTAAACTCTTGAGAAGGATAAGATAGTAATTTTATTTCTAATACTTGCCCTACCCTATCGCGACACTTGTTGGNTAATACTTGCCCTACCCTATCGCGACACTTGTTGGGATAAAATTACAACATCTAAAATGATGGGTTACATTTACTAAGAGATCATTAAGGTTGTTAATGATGTTCTTGACCGAACTAATGGTAAATAAATATTATAGGAATAAGAGTTGTTGTGGTATAATGTTTGGTTGAGATTGTCTTTTAGTAAAGGATCACTAAAGTACCATAGCATTAGAAATGGTTTATAGGGTTCATTTTATAAAATTGTTTGTTCAATGCTGAAATTGAATGGATAGTTGATTGTTTGTAATTAAATAATATTTTATATATTTCAAATATTATGTTGGAGATCTCTCAATTGTTTAATTTTCAATATTAATAAGTCATATTGAGAAAATTTTAATACTTGGAAAAATAATATTAGCACCATGATGGTAGATATATTTTTTTTTTTTTTTT
>NW_019647256.1:7751-8738 GCF_002806865.2 Cucurbita pepo subsp. pepo
TCGATGGCCTTGGCCGAAGTCACTCACAACAAGCTAATCCCAATGGTTAAATACGTCCTATAATAACCACATAAAAACTTAGGGATCTTTCATAACATACCCTAGCTAAATTTCATGCTATTTATCAAAATAAACTCCCGACCCAATCTGTCTTTGACAATTAGAAACCATGCTAACCTCAGATGATAATAGTAAGGGCAAAAACGGCTTCGGAAGGGCCAAAAATCTTGGAATCGATATATAATAGTGATACCGAGCCGATAAGCCGAGCTGTCGAGCCAACCAACTAAACCGTCAAGCTAAGCTGCGAGAATTGATGGAACCGAGCCGATTTCATACACGTGCGAGCCGAGCCGCACTGTGTACGCGTGCGAAGCTGCCGGAGCTGTTGGGCGTGCGTCTGCGACTCGACCCGATTCCAAAAACCTCGCCTTCCTTACCCGACAAGCGACGAAACCCTAGTTTCCGCCTCCCCGATTCATGCGACGTGCCGACGATCCCACAACGTCCTCAACACCGATTTCTGACGGTCAACCTTCTTTGACACAGTGATCCCAACATCAATACCTTACTTCCACTCGATTCTTCCTCCGAAAAGCAAGCCCAACGTTCCAGAGGAAAGTTTGGAGAGAACATCGTTTTCGGATCTAAAAGGTTGGGCACAGGAATATAAAAAAAAATCTCAAGATATTTTACAATAAGGCATTCTAGAATTTTAGAATAAGAAAACTCTAGGAATGTTTGTTAGGTAACAAGAGTCCGTAGAAATCTAGGGAGATTACATTTAATTATTTATTTTATTTTTCTTTGATTTTATTTTATTCGAGAAACTTCAATCGTTACACAAAATTTCTAAATTTCTTTTTCTTCTTACTTTTTTTTGTTTGATTTCTGTTTCTAATTTCAATTTCTTTTTAATAATTTCTTTTTTCGGTTCATTTTCAATTTCCAATTATTTTAAAATTAAAATCTTACATTTATATCATT
>NW_019647257.1:0-1433 GCF_002806865.2 Cucurbita pepo subsp. pepo
AATCATCATACTCATCATATTGCCACAAAGTGCGTCAAACACTTTTTCCTACGTCGCTGGGGTTTGCTTCCTATCACACCGTTCACCACTTTCTGTTAGTATTTCACAATTAATTTCCATATAATTCAATAAATGTGAAATACGGCTCTAAAACGGCTTCGGATACCTTAATCAAGGCCAAAAACAGATCTGAGAGGGTCGAAACAGTGGAAACTAGGCTGAAAATAGGTGAGCCGAGCCGAACCGCCGCTGGGAGCAGCTGGAGCGTCACTGGAGGGAGCCCAAGCCGTTTGCGCCGCGCCGAGCCGAGCCGAGGGACTGCCTGCGCCGCTATATGACATGTGGCAGCAGTAGAGCGAGCCACGTCGTGCGGTAGCGTTGGGTCACAGTCTGGTTCGGGTCGCGGGCTGCGGAGGCTACTAGGCCAAGACTATCATTGGGCCTCACCTTATTGGGGTAGGCCGAAAGTTTTTTTTTTGGTTGCAGACCAGCTCGATTGGACCGTCGGGCTGGTCTCGGGTTGGTTCAACTAAACCGTAGCTTCGAGGCTGGTCTGAGGTGTGGGTCATTGTAGTTGGGCTGGGCTAAAGGTAGAGGCCGAGGGAAAGAATGGGCCGACTCTCTTAGGTTTTGGGTTCGGGTTGACTCGGATCGTGGACCTCGTCTTCCTTACCTAACTCTTACCGATTTTCCAGTGAGTTTTCTCTCTCCTTCCCGCGGCGTTTTCGTTGCCGATTTCGGTCCTCTTTCTTCCTCTTCCTTTTTATTTGTCGTCCTTCTTTCTTTTCTGGGAGTTTTGCGGCCTAAAGGTTCCTAAAACCACAGATCTAAGAACGATTAGGAAATACCCAATTTTCTGACCACGGTTACCGACGACGGCATTTACTAAAAAGCACAAAACGCACCTTGAGTTATCGTGCTTTCGTTAGGGATCCTTCTCGTGGCGGTAACAGGTCGTTTGGTGTCGGTTTGAGGGTGGTTTGAGGGTTCGTCGGATAAACTGGACACTCGCCGACTTTTNTCTCGTAGTTTTCTATCTTTTCTCCCTTTAGAGGTATCCTGATGGTGCTAGGAGTCGTGGGCTGAAGGCTAGGCATACTGTGGTCGTCGTTTCGCGTGGGTTCCGTGAAACTCAGCGGTTGTCGGAAAACTCGCGGGTTTTCTGGCGACTGAGTTTCTTTTTTTTTCGTTTTCTCATTTTTTTTTCTTTCTTTCCTGGGTCGTTATATTATCTACCCCTAAAAAGAACTTTCATCCTCGAAAGTCTCAAACTCTTGTACCAACTCGGGGTATTTCTCTCTTATTTCGTCCTCACGCTCCCACGTGGCTTCCTCACTGTGGTCATTCCGCCACAGTACCTTAACGAACGCAATGCTCCTGTTGCGTAAGGTTTTTACTTCTCTAGCTAAGATTCTTACTGGTTTTTCCTCGTA
>NW_019647257.1:7299-8734 GCF_002806865.2 Cucurbita pepo subsp. pepo
TTGACTTATGATCATATTGAATTCATTTATATGATCCGCAACACGTCCACCTTCAGACATCTGTAGATTGAACAATCTACGCATCAAATACACCTTGTTCATAGCCGACGGTTTTTCATACATATTTGACAGCGCCTTCATCAGATCTGACGTTGTCTTCTCCTTGATGATGTTAAACGCCACGTTTCTGGATAGCGTCAACCGGATCATCCCTAAGGCTTGTCGATCCTTGAGCTTCCACTGTTCCGTGGTCATGGTATCCGGCTTCACCCCCAACAGAGGTTCGTGAAGATCTTTCTGGTACAGATAATCTTCAATCTGCATCTTCCAGAAACCGAAATCGGATCCATCGAACTTCTCAATTCCAATCTTTGAACTTTCCATCTTCACAGATCGTGGTGAATTTTGCCTTGCTCTGATACCAGTTGTTAGGATCGATACCAGTTGTTAGGATCGCACAACAACGCACACGCTCGATCTAGATGAACACAAAGAGAAGGATAGAGAGAAGTTGCAAGGAGAACTCTGGCTAAAAGGATTTTTTATTGATGACTTCAGGCATGTACAACAAGAGAGTACAGAGAATAGAAAAGTACATTTCAAAACTTTACTAAACGGGATATATATATGGTTCAGTCTACTAAATATAGCTGTACCAGATTTAACCATCTACTATATATAGCTATGTACCATATATAGCTTTACCGGATATAGCTTCACCATATATGACTTTACCAAATATAGCTTTACCGGATATAGCCATTGACCAAGCTATAAATACAGGGAGCAGACTCCATAACTCAACAGTGCCCAATTGTCAACTATATATGTAACCTTCCTAAGTAGAAAGTGTGCCGACTTGGTCAACCTATTGACAACTACCCAGATCACTGTATAGCCTTTGGGCGTTTTGGGTAAACCTACTATTAAGTCCATTCAACAACCCCCCAGCCTTTTGTCTTGGTGCTTTCACTTGTTGACAAACTAAGCACTTGCTCACAAACCCGGCCACATCCCTCTTCATGCTCTTCCACCAAAAGTGTTGTTTAAAATCTTGGTACATCTTAGTACCTCCTGGATGCATGGAAAATGGCGAGTTGTGAGCTTCCATCAGTATCTCCTTCCTTAAATCTTCTATTGCCGGAACACATAAGCGTCCCTGATATAATAGTTCTTCATCTGATGACTTCGAGAATCCATCTACCAGACTTTTGTCTAGCTGTCCTAGGACTTTCTGTAAGTTAGGATCCTCTCGTTGGGAGGTAATAATTCTCTGCCTAAGCATAGGTTGTACCGTGAGTCAGGCCAGCTGTGCTATGACTCCCTCGGTCGCTACAGCTATGTTGGCTCACTCGAACTCTCTTTGTACCCTTACTTCCCTCGTAATGAGAGCTGACGAGTGGACCGTCTTCCTACTCAAGGCATCTGCGACCAC
>NW_019647258.1:0-446 GCF_002806865.2 Cucurbita pepo subsp. pepo
AACTTAGCCATTGACTAAAGAAAAGCACAAATACTTCTTTTTACTATATGTTCGAAGTCTTCCTACAAATACAACATAAATGGCTTTATGTAGCCTCAAAATGAAACAATTCAAGGCATTAACCATTATGTAATTGTAACCTAAAATAAATAAAAAGTCTTAAAATACATTAATGAAATACAATAACTCTAAATTACTCTAAATTGTAATCCACCTAAAATTTATAACAGGAAACTTCATTCTTCATCGATGTTACATGAATTGAAATATCTTATAATAAATTTAACAATATTTTCTTCACATCTTCATTGAAGTATATTGTATGATTGATGTCTCTTAGTTCATATCACTTTTGCACCAATGGACAATGTCGTGGTGACATCTATAGATTTGAAGTTTTAGTAGATGCATTCATGTTATATGTAGTTCTTAGGTTATACTATTTA
>NW_019647258.1:7550-8729 GCF_002806865.2 Cucurbita pepo subsp. pepo
TAACAATATACATAATCAATGACATTTCATTTTCTTATCTTACGCGTGACATACCTGATGGTGATGGAGCATAGCGGTGAGACCACGGAACATGCCAGGCCTACCTCGTAGGCTAGTCAACAAAATCTATAACCTAGAGCAATGATACCAACTATAATGACCCTAGTTTTCTACTTACTTAAAATCACTACCACATACATGACGTGACATCTTGTGGAAAAATATTCATTTAAAATGTCTTCATAAAACAATGTTACATGTTTAAGAAAAAAATCTTAAAATAATACAATTGAAAAATTAAGATTGACATAAGTAAAAAAATAATAATAATAATAATAATAATAATGCCCTATACTAACTTACAGTTTACGAAATTAAGTGCAACTACCAGGCATGTGCCCTAATCTTTTAATTTGTGATGCCGCTGTCAACCATGTCTTGCGATCTGAAATATAAAAGTAGCACGTGACTTAAGTATTTTAAGAAATATTCAGTACGTGATCCCACTATTAGGGTTAGAAAATGTAAAGACATGTAAAATGAATGAGACCTATCATATAAAAACCATATTCCCTTAGGTTACTATCCTAACTGGATCATTGAATTTGTATTTATTACTCTACACACGGACCTCATTCTGGTTGAGCTAGTGTTCTCTAGTGCTATTGCTAGACACCCGAAAGGAGAATCATATTCTACAATATACAGTATCATCTCACATATCATATAAAATTATATATCATATTATATTATAGACATCACACATATCAAACACATGACACCAGTTTATTCAAACTCAAGTTAACGTTCTAGTTTATAACTTCATAGCTTTTAATTGTTTAGCCTAGTCGGAGATCTTTTGGTTCATTGGTTCTTGCTATTTGGCTCATTAGGAATATCACGAGGTTCTAGGCTAATCTGGTGAGTTGTTTGCTAGTCCCTTCATTGGTAACCAACCTATTATTTTATTTTTATTTTTTAAGGATATTAATCAATAATTCTAATTGTGCCAGAAAGTTTTGAAATTTCTAATATCCCAAACTGGTCTAAACAACCTGCTCATACCCTTTTAAAAAATATACTTATAATTACTGTCCTTTTGTTNCAGAAAGTTTTGAAATTTCTAATATCCCAAACTGGTCTAAACAACCTGCTCATACCCTTTTAAAAAATATACTT
>NW_019647259.1:0-1220 GCF_002806865.2 Cucurbita pepo subsp. pepo
TGGTTGGTGGCGATGGTTAAAGGAATTGTGGTAATAGTTACGGCGGTGTGTTACGGGTAACTAGCCACTAATAGTCACCTTCGGTAATGATTGTAGAAAATGACTATCAAGGCAAGGGTTACACGCTGTGTGTTTCGTGTAACCAGCCGTCGATAGTCATTTTGAGGAAATAAGAAGGGATGTTGATTTCCTCGTGGTAATGGTTACATGTTGTGTGTTTCGGGTAACCAGCCAGAGATAATCATTTTAAGAAGTAAAGGCGGGCGTTGATTTCTTGTAGCAATAATCCCCTGCTGCGTGCTTTGGGTGATGAACCACTAGGGTCCTCGATTTTGGTTGATCGCCTTGTGACGATTCCCCTATCTGACCCCAATAAGGGAGTTCCTTACTGATTATTTTAATACTCACCCTATTTTTAAAATGGTTTTAAGGCGACGCTGTGACACGGAGGTGACGAGTGGGATGCCAAAGTCAGTCATGGGGCGACTCAAGGATTTCTTGTTTTTTTGGAGTTTTATTTTGTTGGATAAAAGTTTCCTAACTTTTGTTTGTTTATTTAAATTATGGCTGTGGATGCCTAGTTGATGGGGACTACGGGTGACACCCGATAACCTTTTGATTTTAATTTCTTAAGTTGTTTGAACATTTTAGGTCGCATGTTTTTAACCTTTTAAAGGTACCCGCATTTGATTTTAATAAATTATCGTTTTTGCATAGTTTTCATTAATTTTTAAATAAATCAAATTATTTTTGGTAACGGCCCTGACCGCTACTTAAAGGATAAGTTGGGTCGTTACTAATGGTATCAGAGCCAGACATCGGACGATGTGCTAGCCTTCCGCTCTTCCCCGAAGGAGGTAGACACGAGGCGATGTGTCAGTAAGAACGCTGGGCCCCAAAGGAGGGTGGATTTGGAGGGGTCCCACATCGATTGGAGAAAGGAACGAGTGCCAGCAATTGCTGGCACTCAAAAGGGGGGTGGATTGTGATGTGGATTTGGAGGGGTCCCACATCAATTGGATAAAGGAACGAGTGCCAGCGAGGACGCTGGCCTAGAAGGGGGGTGGATTGTGATGTCCCACATTGGTTGGAGAGGAGAACAAAACACCATTTATAAGGGTGTGGAAACCTTCCCCTACCAGATTGTTGGGTTTTATGTTCTAAAANCCTAGAAGGGGGGTGGATTGTGATGTCCCACATTGGTTGGAGAGGAGAACAAA
>NW_019647259.1:6733-8728 GCF_002806865.2 Cucurbita pepo subsp. pepo
GCATATAAGTCCAGACCCAGTATAAATTTCCTATGAGCTTCTTCATAGAAGGAGTGAGAAATCTTTTTTAGGTTAACGTATCAAAAACTTAGAATCTAATTCCAAAGAAAATTCACGAATCTATAGAAAAATTAGGGCAACGGAAAAGAATGAACGAGATGCAGCTATTCTCTATCGACTACTGAACGGTTCTTGTTCTTGTTCTTAGTGAAGAGTCATAGGTGAAAATCAAGCACTAAGCTAATAGTTTATGCAAAATTAGGTCCTCTCTCTTTCTCGCAAGAATTTATCAATATCATCCAAATTGATTCGAAAAAACGAAAAGAAAATATAAAAAAAAAAATTGATTTAATCATGAATCCTCCCAATATCTTCCATGGATGAAAAGCCACGGTTAAGCCGAGTTGATTGGGACGCCCAAACAAAGACCATTGACTACATTGTTTGATTTTAAAAACCCACAAAACTTACTAAAAGTGCTCTTTAAAATTTAGGAACCATTAGGAACCAATAACATTTGCCCCTTGAATAACATTATCCAATGCAACGGGAAACCAATTTCAGGGAGATAATGTATAATATGTTACAAATGCCTCCTCCAATTAAGCTAAAAACTCCCTCTAAAAAGTTATCATAATATTCTTGCTCATCAGAGTTCAAGCATTCCGTGAACAGAGAGATCAAATAATTGCTAG
Organism: Cucurbita pepo subsp. pepo; assembly: GCF_002806865.2. Lineage (NCBI taxonomy): Eukaryota > Viridiplantae > Streptophyta > Magnoliopsida > Cucurbitales > Cucurbitaceae > Cucurbita > Cucurbita pepo. Next base: position 7,429 of record NW_019647259.1, read on the forward strand.
TGAACCAACAACAAACAACGTACATTGCTTTCTGAAGTATTGGGAGAAAAAAATTAAAACCGATGGTGACCAAAATCTGGAGGGATTTATTAAGATTTCTTGACTGATCAGGAAATCCTGGATCCCATAATCTTACAAACATCGTCTTCTTTAACAGAAGAAGCTTTAATGTCCAAGCAACTAAGATATTGATAGTCCAGAGTTACTTTGATTTCTTTTGTTGATCGGAAGCTCGGGCTCCTGCAATCTTACAAACAGGCTCGTCCTTTGACCGAAGAAGCTTTAACGCAGGATGAACCTTGAGGTCACCCGTAACCAACTTTTGCCCAACATCTAACTCGCTAAGATCGACATCGATATATGGAGGAACAATATCAGCAGGGCAAAGGTATTTAACTGTCCTCTTAATTGTATTCAAATAAGATCCTGTAGAATTTTTCAAACATTAGAAAAATGTTCACTAAAGGAGTAAGAATATAATTGTTCTCTCCTTTGAAGATAACATAATCAGGATCGACGCCCGCAATTTTTTCGTAGGAATGCCAGAACATTTTTAAGAAAACCAGAAACTTTTCAGAAAGTACGAATGCAGAAACAAGATGCAAGTACTTCCTTTTCTGAATTTTTTGTAATGAGAAAAGGAGTACAAACAAAAATGCCCTACAAAATCAGAAACAAGATGCAAGAACAATGCAGAAACAGAAACTAGATCCTTTAGACCCGATCTATCAGAAAACAAACCTGATGTTTCAATTTAACAGAAGCTAAATTCTGGTAATATACATATTTAGATCCATATCCCCATCTAGCTGGAGAATTCAAGAATCCCATGTCAATGATAGTTTCAATGTAAATCTGTAACAGCCCAAGCCCACCGCTTGCAGATATTGTCCACTTTGAGCTTTTCCATTCGGGTTTCCCTTATATGTTTTTAAAACGCAACTGCTATTTCCACACCGGCTATTTCCACACCCTTATAAACTGCTATTTCCACACCCTTATAGACTGCTATTTCCACACCCTTATAGACGGCTATTTCCACACCCTTATAAACTGCTATTTCGTTCTCCTCCCCAACTGATATGGAATCTCACAATTCACCCCCTTCAGAGCCCAACGTTCTCACTAGCACTCATTCCCTTCTCCAANTCCCCCCCCCCCCCCTTCGGGATTCAGCGTTCTTGCTGGCACACCGCCCCATGTCCACCCCCTTCGGGGAGCTCAACCTTCTCGCTCGCACATCTCCCGGTGTCTGGCTATAATACCATTTATAACAACCCAAGCCCACCACAAGCAAATA
>NW_019647260.1:0-4440 GCF_002806865.2 Cucurbita pepo subsp. pepo
TCATTTTTTAATTGTTTAAATATATGATTTCTTTTATTTATCCATTTGTCCTCGTACTTTGAATAATTTCACATTCATCTTCCATCTCATACTTATCTTCCTTCTAGTTAATTTACGATATAATTTATTAGGTAAATAAAGACTTATGTCGGGATACATTGAATAATACTCTTGGTTAATTTAATTTTTTTTCATAATATATAAGATGAATTATTTCTATCTCTGACTTTGTATAATTTGTTTTTATCTGGGATACATATTTGGTATCAGTTGAGTCATTATATCTATTTTTTAACTCTAGTGAATTGAGTCAAATTTAACCGTCTCAAAGTTAAATTGGTGGGTCTTTTGTTTATATTATTCTCAATAAAATAGCATTAATGGTGATGTATAAAGCATTTACTTGCTTTCCTTTAAATGTGGAATATAAAATTAAATTTATTACTCAACATATGTATTGTAGGTTAAAATCAATTAGCTTGATTTAAATAGATTCTCAATACAATTTTTAAATAAAAGTCATTTATATATATATCTATATATATATATAGATATATATATATATATTCACTGCTGTTGACCATTAAAATTTGTAAATTTTGCCTATTTTGAAACTAGGATGATCATTGATTATAAAAACATACCTTATTTGTCATGGTACAAAATTAAAACAAATGGTGAAATTTTCCACAATAAAAATTAAAATTTACAGCAAACAATATAAACGATATCAAAATATTAACTAATTACGGTGCCATAATGATATGATGATATGATATAAAATTAGTTTTCACTTCCTTGTTTCACTCCCCTTATAACTTTGCTTAAAATTAGTTTTATATTAATTTTATTTAATACATATGTTAAAACATGTAATAAAAATTTAAATTTAGTATCATTTTTCTCTAAAATTTTAACAATTTTGATCAAGCATGTCAAGAATCACAAGTTTCGACAATGATATGATATAATTCACTTTGAGCTTGAACTCTCGTGATTGATATGATATAATTTACTTTGAGCTTAAACTCTCGTGAATTTTTTTATTCATAAATTCATGATCTTCCTCTTCATCCGTGGACGTGGGACTAATTTTTTTAATAATCCTTGGTAAGGCATATATTTTATAAGTTGGATGATAAAATTATTTTAAGTACAGAATAAATTACAAGAGCTTTTAATTCAAATATATATTGATATATTATTTTAATTACAGATTATCCTTAATTATATTGCCTTTTTAAAACATACCTGATTGAGTCCGATGCATGATCATTATTGATGTTCAATCTGATATAGTATGGATTGTCTTAGAGAGAAATAACATAAGAGATAGAGAGAAAGAGCATGGTTTTTATTTATCTATGAATAAGAAGTTTGATAGAATTCAGTCAGCTACATCACCACAACACAACCAAACATAGAATCAACTATTCATCAAATGATCACACATTCGATCGACTGACCCGTGCCCGACCGCAAAACTTGGTGTTGAGATCTCATTCCCATTCGATTCAACATGAAGGCCTTCGACCTAATAACGCTCCCTCTCAACAGCAAAACTTGGTGGTGATTTCTCATTCCCATTCGATTGTTGACGGAGGCTTCGACGTGATGTCTTGAACAACCCTGTTTACGCCCCGAACGCTATTGCAAATTTTTCTTGCCACATTATCCAGGAACTGATGTTCAAAGTTAAACCTGCATCATCAACCATCCCACATTATCAATGAACTGATGTCCTTACAGTAAATACATTTTCTGCACGGTTGGACATAACTGGACTCATTTCATTTCATGTGTTAGACTACAGGTCACAAGAACAAACAGCAAAACCAGATGCTTGTGAATCTACAAGTGTGTGCAGGTCAGTTCAAAACGATTTTTTAAGGGAAAAAGAAGGAAACCCAAAACAACCAAACAAAAGCTACCACACCGGACCTACACAGATGTGTCAATTTCCTCTGTTTTTCGGGTTTTAACTTAACGTTCCTACTTGACGTAAACCAAGAGAATAATTTAGGAATGCAACTTAGTTTCTTTCATATAAGACTAGAAGAAGCTGACAAGGATTTACCAATCTGCTGTCATTCCATCTTGACTTGTAACAGCTCTCAGAGCAACAACATGAGAATGTGTCCTTTGGTCACCCTGAACTCCAACTGATTTTATGGGTAAAAACACTGCAAATGCTTGCCATATTGAATCATACAGCCCAGCATCCTTGATTGACTGAATAAAAATCTCATCAACCTGCAACCATAATTATAGCAAACTAAATATTCTTCACAAACAGGAAAGGTAAAAGTTTTGACTCAACGCCGCTTGAAGTTACCTGGCGAAGAACCTCCAATGCATTGCCTTCTGTTACATCGCCCAGCACTCGTACAGCAAGACCAGGCCCAGGGAAAGGGTGGCGCTTTAGAAACGCATCAGGAACATTCAATATCCTCCCGAGTTGGCGTACCTTTAAATTTGAGATTTTATTCAATGTTTATTAATAAATACAGAATGTGATACAACACAGACAAGTGTATATCAGTAGAAAGATCAAAACCATTACCTCGTCCTTAAAGAGGAGCTTAAGTGGCTCAATAAGTTTCAGTTTCATGTCCTTGGGAAGTCCTCCGACGTTATGATGACTCTTGATCGTGTGGGAATGGTTTCTTCCAGATCCAGGTGGCGGGCAAGATTCAATTACATCAGGATACAATGTGCCTTGGACCAAGTATGAAGGCTTCTTACCAATTTTAAGTTCCAAATCATGGCCAAATGAATCAAATATAGAAATAAACTCTTTCCCAATTATTTTTCTTTTCGCCTCAGGATCTACTACACCTTTAAGTTTGCTAAGAAAATGATCAACTGCATCAACACAAGTAACAGGCAAATGAAGATCGCTTTCAAAGGTTTCCATAACACGTTCTCGTTCTTTATACCTGCCATGTAATCACAAAGTGACATTATGAACTTTGCAAACAAACATGGTGAGCCTTATTTATATCAAAACAGGACAAAATCTGTACCGCGCAGTTCTACTTCTGTAGAGGTACATGGGATAGATCTTCCCCTTTGAATTATAGAAAACTTATATTTTTAAAAGTCAACCGGACAAAATTTTCATCATTCACATTCAGGACATAAAATCAAATTCTGTACCTTAATAAACCATTGTCAACAAAAACACAGTGAAGCCTTTCCCCAATTGCCTTATGAACAAGAGTTGCAGCAACGGTTGAATCCACACCTCCTGATAATGCACATATGACGTGAGCATCTGGACCAACAGTTTCTTTGATTACTTTAATTTCTTCATCTAGTATATTCTCCATCTTCCAGCTAGCGGTAATTCCACAGACATCAAAGAGAAAATAACGCAACGTTTCCATTCCTTCTGGTGAATGAGTAACCTACACAAGATACACAAGTTCAACTTCTCGTAGAAATGACAATTATATGCCACGAATGATATCACTTCAGTTCATCACAAAGCAATATTTGTTGCCCCCATCCCATTCAACACTTGGCCAATAGCATGATCTTTGAAAACCGTAGAAGAAACTAATTAAAGGCTACAAACTACTGAAGATTCTCCTTTCATCAGTTCAACCCAGAAAACATGAGTAACGTTACTTACACGTAGCAATATATTTCAATACATCCAAAGCCTACAATAGTAGTGCTAGACATGATTAGATAACGTAAAAACATAATTCTTCAACAATATGTGGACCCAGCATATTACTTTATATAAGCTACATCAATACACTCGGGACTTGCAGAAGCCTGAGAAAACAAAATCCTGGGCTGAAGGTGAAAACTAGAAACCTGGTTTTGAATAAGCCACAGAAGCCAAAGAAAAACTCTCATATCAAAATATTTCTCAAGCCACCTCCAAGAAGGAGTTTATATTTGAGGTGAAACTCAAACAGGTAGTCCTTTAGATAAAAGTAACGCAAATTTGGCCTTCTCGAACTAGTTTTTTAACAAGGCATCACACATACAAAATCCAAAGTTCGAAAAACTCAAACAGCATCGAGGTGGAACTCTCCAGAAATTAAACAAACATGTGGTCAATCTTAAATCTGAAAACGGAATATTATTGCAAAACAACACGCAAAGAAAGAACGTAAAGTTCCAATAGCTCATCAAAACAGAATACAGAGTACAAAGTAAAAAGAAAAAAAAAATGAACCCCATTACCTCTGGATGATACTGTAACCCAAAGAACTTCTTTGAATGATTTTCCACAGCCGCGACGGACCCTTGTTGACTCCTCGCCACCACTTCAAACCCCTCAGGAAGTTTCGCCACCTCATCACCATGGCTCATCCAAACAGCTTGCCTGTCCCCAACCTTCTTAGTCCCAAACAACCCTTTAGCCTTCTCCACCACAATCTCCATTCTCCCATACTCCTGCTTCTCCCCAACCTTCACCAC
>NW_019647260.1:4446-8722 GCF_002806865.2 Cucurbita pepo subsp. pepo
AAAAACTCTCATATCAAAATATTTCTCAAGCCACCTCCAAGAAGGAGTTTATATTTGAGGTGAAACTCAAACAGGTAGTCCTTTAGATAAAAGTAACGCAAATTTGGCCTTCTCGAACTAGTTTTTTAACAAGGCATCACACATACAAAATCCAAAGTTCGAAAAACTCAAACAGCATCGAGGTGGAACTCTCCAGAAATTAAACAAACATGTGGTCAATCTTAAATCTGAAAACGGAATATTATTGCAAAACAACACGCAAAGAAAGAACGTAAAGTTCCAATAGCTCATCAAAACAGAATACAGAGTACAAAGTAAAAAGAAAAAAAAAATGAACCCCATTACCTCTGGATGATACTGTAACCCAAAGAACTTCTTTGAATGATTTTCCACAGCCGCGACGGACCCTTGTTGACTCCTCGCCACCACTTCAAACCCCTCAGGAAGTTTCGCCACCTCATCACCATGGCTCATCCAAACAGCTTGCCTGTCCCCAACCTTCTTAGTCCCAAACAACCCTTTAGCCTTCTCCACCACAATCTCCATTCTCCCATACTCCTGCTTCTCCCCAACCTTCACCACACCTCCCAACCTCTGCACAATCAACTGAAGCCCATAACAAATACCCAAAACAAAAACCCCGTTCGCCTCCGCCCACTCGACGAACCCAGCAGCGAAACTCGGCGAGTCGCTAGCATGGACAGAGTGAGGTCCACCAGAGAGAATAACGACTTGTGGATTGAGATCAGTGATGGCCTTGAGCGGAGAAGTCCCCGAAATACAAAGAGAAAAAACAGAGAGGCTCCGAATCCGGCGAGTGATAAGATGGGTGTATTGCGAGCCAAAGTCCAGAATCAAAACCAAGTCGGACTTGACTTCTTTTGGGTCCATTGATGGAAAACGGTAGAGAGAGGTTGAAGAAGGTGGCTGCAGTTGCAGAGGGCCAAGGATGCAAAAGGGCAACGGTTGTAGAAAAGCAGAGATAGAGAAAATTAGGGTTTAATGGGGTTTGGTTTGGCGGGAAGTGGAACCAATGGCTGTTGGTTGCAAGATTGAGGCGAATGCCATTGCCGTTATTTAAGGAAATTATTATTATTATTATTATTATTATTTTCTTTTCCGGGAAATGTGATTTATTATCTATATTTGTTTAATTGAGGCCATTTCCCTTCTAATATATATCTATATATATTATTATTTTTAATTGTTGTAGGATTTGGAAATAAATTATAGGGATTTAAGGGTATATTTAATTCAAAACAATATTGACCTTTTAAAAAGAAAACTATATCAATTTTTTGTTTTAAAATAAAATTCTATTGTTTCAATCAAATTTAAAAAATTATTAAATTCAAAAAAACTAAATTAAATTTTATTAATTTCAAGTATTTTTAAATGTTATTATGAAATTATTTTTATTTACTAAACATGAGGGTTTTTAGATTAATCACATTTAAAGTAATTTTTTTTATAACTCATCTCGAGTATTTCATCAAAAAGATACTTTTCGTTTAATCCAACTATTTTTTGTTAACGTTTTTTACTTTATAAATTTTTTTTTTCAAAATCCACTTTTCCATAGTCTAAAATCAATTGATAAATTTTAAAGACACTTTAAGAAAATTTGATATTTAAATTATTTTTTTTTTCCTAAAGTTATATTCTTGCTAAGTTTAATGATTCTTTTGTGAAAAAAAAAATAGAAATGGTTAAATTATAAGTTTAGTTATCTTTACATTTTTAAAAAATATATATTAAATTCATAAACTTTTAATTTCATATTCGATATGAATCTTCAATTTTAAAAATGTCAAATAAGTCGTTAAATTTTTTATTATGTATCTAATTGATCTTTAAAATATCTTATAATCTTCTTTCAAATTCAATTCTACAAAATAAAAAATTTAAGTATAATTAATTTTATATTTCACCCATTATCTCAAAAAAAAAAAAATTGAAACTTATATAACTTATAATACATACAACTTCAAATTATATTAAATAAAAAAGATGCGATGTTCTTTTTTAAGGAGTTATTTATTATATTATAATTAAAAAATAAAAAATAAAAAGAATCTTTGAAATGAGAGAGGTAGGCAGCATGAGGAATGCAGCAATGACGTGACCTTTTGACGGTACGTCCAAGGGCTGAACTTTGCCACATGCCATCAACGCATTGGGCATGCCAGTGCTCGTACGTATACCGATAATTTAATACAAATTAAATAAATAAATTATTATTATTATATTTCAAATAATAAATAAATAAAAACACAATTATCTTATTTTTCTCAAATTAATGGGAGTTCAATTCTTTTTATTTTTCTCAACTTAAATAAAAATTTTATTTTTAAATTTTAAATCACTTACATTTTTTTTATAAAGGGTAAAATTAGATTTTCAAATTTTAAAAATGTATTATTGGCTTAAAAAAAACCATTTATTTGAAACTATATTTTTTTTTATTCTATGTTTTTTAAAAAGTTTTAAACACAATAATGTGTGTTTATGAAGTTGAAAAAAATAATAAAAAAGAATTTGAGTAATGTTCGGAAATTCCAAAATACGATTTTCCACGCGTGTTGTTCACGTGAGGCCTCTGTGAGAGGAGTGGACCCAATATTATTCGTGGCAGTATGATATCTCTATTAAAATATGTCCATAAATTGTTTCGAGAACGTATTAAAAAAAATTATTTGAATTAATAAACAGACAAAATTTTACACGTTTTAAGCCTCTATTATTAATGTTGATTTTATATTGATTTCTAACTCATACGTTTGATCATTTTAACAGTCCAAGCTACCAGGAGATATTGTTCGTTACATATGGTCGTCAGTCTCATAATTTTAAAACGTGTTTACTAGTGAGAGATTTTCACACCCATGTAATGAATGTTTTGTTTCTCTCTCCATCCCAGATGGGATCTCACAATCCATCTCCTTAGACGGCAATATCCTTGCTAGCACATGACTCTGATACCACTGTAATGACCCTGGTTTTCTACTGACGGTTGGCTCTGATGTGAAAATATTCAAACTATGCGCTACTTTTATATTTCAGGTAAGGATAATGCACCCCTGTGCGGTTAACACGCGATATCGCATCGAAGATCATGAAATCTGCACAAGATTGTCGTATCTATTTTTGTAGATCGTAGGATAGTGCAGGACATTACTCCGTTATTCTACTTGGTTGAATATTTTCATTGTGTTGTTTTAAGATCATTTCATAAACATATGAGACCATAACATTGTTTTAAGAAGTTGTTTTTAATGAATGTTTCTACATAAAAAATACAAGAAAAAGTTATGTTATGCATATAGTAGCGACTCTATATGTGATGTAGAAGAACAAAACACTATTTATAAGGGTGTGGAAAAATTTTCCCCTAATAGACGCGTTTTAAAGCCTTGAGGAGAAACCCGAGCAGAATAGCCCATAGAGTACAATATCTGCTAGTGGTGGGGCTGGGTCGTTACACTACCCGTTAGTGCTTATCATATTATCATTGCTTATTCCAAAGAAAAAGAAGGAAAATGATTGGGGGTGGGTAGGGTAGAAAAAGACAAGTTGTATAGACGTCCACCATGTGTGGGTTGATATTGAAAAGGCAAGCCCATTCCTCTACAAGATCTTCAATGAGGACCAAAATCACAGGAAAATGAGGATCACACGAGATATCAAAGATGATAAGCCATCGACAGTGAACGTTTGTGTTAGAATTTGATGGCACAGAAAGTAAGGCATCAGAGAAAGGTTTAGTAACATATTGATCCAAAGGAGTTACACAACATCCTATTCAAATAGACTGCTGATTCTACACATGAACTCTGGCTCACGATATCATGATAAAGGAAAGCTTCACAAACCAAGATAAACAACACTTTCAATGACTAATTCTCTTAGAACAGATTCCGCTATAATGGTAACAATCTCTTCAGTTTCTGTTGGATAATTCATCCATGTTCTACATCTCAAGTCTCTCAAACAAAGATGATCAAGCGTTTGTGGAGGTTGCTGCTGCAGGAGTGGCCAGTCCATATGTTGCATAACCTCATGATACAGAGCGTTCTCCTTATTGGGTGCCTGGATGTGTGCCTTATAAGATGATAGCCATGGGGAGCATCTAATATAACACTGGAAAACATCCTCAAGAACTTCATTAAAATAGTCGAAAACAAGCACACAATCACCACATAACTGGGTACCAAACAGCTTCACTTTGTCAACAAATGGTATCCGCAGCCAAGCTGAAGAATGACAATCCACTGAC
>NW_019647261.1:0-2222 GCF_002806865.2 Cucurbita pepo subsp. pepo
AATAAAAACAATGTATTGATGTAACGAAAGAGCTACTAAAATGACATGAATGTAGATACCCTAAAACCAAAGAGCTACTAAAACAACATGAATGTAGATACCCTAAATTGGGTTCCATGGTCTTCATTGTAGATACTCTAAATTAGGTTTCATGGTCTTCATTGTGATGTCGTCATTCATATAAGGGTGTCTTACCTTTATCTGAAAAATAAGAGTAGCACTTGAGTATTTTAAGAATGAAAAATAAGAGTAGCACTTGAGTATTTTAAGAATAGAAATGCAAGCGTAAACAATTAGTGATGTGACCTTTCTTTTTGTAAAAATATCATGGCATGATATTAGTCTCTACTTTCAATCCAGGTAGAATTAGATGTGTATTACTTCTCTACACATGGCTCACGTACGCGCATATGAACTCCAAGCGAGCTCGTATACGTACCCTATAGACTTAGCATTCAATTAGAGTACACTTATGCTACCAAAATATCATAGAGGGAAAAGAGTATGCATAGTATTATGGTGTACATAATATCATAACATAACATTGTAGTGTACGTGTTCGTAGTAATCATAACAGAGAAGTATCCGGATGTACGTAGTAATCATAACATACACTCATGCTACCGAAATATCTATTTTGAGGAAGAAGACGATGATGTGTCTAGTTCAATTGAACTAGCCACGTAAACCATGACACATTTTAGTTTTTTTTTTTATTATTATTGTTATTATAGTCAAATTGGACCACTTCTAGGCTTATTCTCATAACATTTTTTATGGTTTCATAAACTAAACTAAAAATTGGATCTACCAAAGAAAATTTAAAGTAGTTAAAAAAATCGAAAGCTCAAGAATGAAGGTCCTATGCGTCAACAACTAGGTAAATAGCCAATATAAACTTTTATTAAGAAATACTCTAGGAATGGCTTGAATTTTATTATGGAACTTAAGTTAATTAATTTTAAAGGATTATGGAATAGTTAAATCAAGAACCGTGAGTTAGAACTTAAACCAAGCGTTTTGCTCGAGAATCAAGTAACACTAAAATAACCTACTAAATGGATTGTTCTATATGACATGACATGTTAAAGCTATACATAAAATTTGGTAGTCATTGAGTAAGGTTATGTAGCCAAATCAAGTAACGATACAAAATGACCATAATCCCTTATGGTTACTTATCTTCGGTTCAATACCAAAATAAGCTTCAAATATCATGAAACTTTATAAGAGGCCTTACTTCATGATGTCTAAGGATTATGTAAAATTTTAGAATTATTGGATCATGTTTGCCGCTCAAACCAAGTTTAGGATGGAAAATAACCAAAATGCCTCTGAAATTCCTTTAAGACATTTTAAGATCCCATCACTCTCCAAATAACTCAAGGATTTAAGTTAGGTCTCCGTATAAGGACGTATAAGGACATGTAGGTTAGAACCTAAACCAAATTAAGGGTATACATTAAGGCGAAAGGGAAATGACAAAAGAATATGTTAGGATGATACTTTGACTTATGGATATTACTATGAAATGTTCTATGATTTATGATATTGGAATAGAGCTTAAAGTAACCCTCGGATCAAGAACCCAATAACCCAAAAAACTAAGAGAACGCTCTAAGGACAATAACAAAAAAACAAGTACAACACAAACTTTAATTCCACTAAAACAAGAAGAATGTTAGGTACCCTTAGAGATGTACATTAAACCCAACAATTCGAACCAGCCCAACTTGATGATAGGGATTGATTGAGTTGGGATTGGATTAGTATTTTGGGTTGGGTTGGTTAATTTTTTTAATCAGAATAAATTCGGTTCAAGTTGACCAAAAATTAAACTATATTAAAATTTATTCCTTGTTCTTTGAAACGACGTGATGACTTAGTACTATTTAATTATAAATTTATTATAATCATATAATTTTTTATACTATTTCTAAATACAGGTAAACATACATGGTTTATAATAGAAATAGACTAACAAACCACTGTCCTTTTAAACACATTATAATACGTATAAATTAACAAATGACCATTTATCTTAATTTTAATAATATAATTTAGGATAGATTTATTGTGATTTATGCATGCACTTAAATTATTTTGAATCAAATATTTCTAGATTAGAGTAATTTTAAAACATATTGCAGATTCTTAAATGAACTTTTTGAAATTTGTGAATTTTTATCTTTGTGATTTTTTTTTTAAGATTTTTTTTTTTT
>NW_019647261.1:7557-8722 GCF_002806865.2 Cucurbita pepo subsp. pepo
AAAAAAAAAAAGTAATAATAATAATAATAATCCCAGATAAACAACATATAAAAAATATTTATTTATTTAAATATTAAAATCAAACTTTCAAATTTATGGATACATGAATTTTTTGCCTGACCAGTTGTAGCAAATATCATAATTATCGGTTTTATAGTTGAACATACAGACATTTTCCTCACTCATATGCCACGAACATAGCATACTTTCACAATTATCTCTATCTCTCTTATCTATGTAGACATTGAAGTAATGAAACGAGCTAGGCCATTGGAAGGAACAGTAAAACAATGTTGTGCCCCATAAATTTGGACGAAAACTGAAGTCGTAGCTGGCCAAAGGAGTCAGCATGTGGACTCCCAAGTCATCATTGCTTGATTTGCAGTGAACAGCGAGCTGATTTTTAGATTTTAGAGCATTTGTTATCTTGACCATAATCTTTGGGTTTTGTTGGAATGATCCTTCGATGGTAGTCACTTGGTTAGCAAAGAATAATGAAATTAAGAGAGAAAGTGCAAGTGTTGAAAATAAACTCATGTGGTTGAAATGGAAGAGAAAAAGAGATGGGTATGAACACATTTGTGCATGATTTGTTTCACTCTTTATAGTTGAAAAAGAGTGTCATGGAAGATAACTGTAACGGTACACCTTCTGAGGAGAGAGGAGGGAGAGAGAAAAAAAAAGGGGCCCCGCCGAAAATCACGAGATTTCGGCGGGATCCACTCAGGCTCCTGTAAACCCTAGGAGTGGCCGCCTCCTTTAGGGAGAAGGGAGCGCTAGTGTGGTTTGAAGCAGGAGGAAGCCGACGCGCCACCGGAGAACGGACGAGCGACGACGCATCCACCGGCGACAATAGCCAAGCCCTGCGAGTTGGACCGTCGGGACTTTTGGACGAGGAAGACTCAGCGCAGGCGTGGGTCGACCCCCGGCATTCGGTGAGACGTCTCAGCCAGCGTGCAGCCCGCGTTCGGACACCACCCCAGAGCCTCGTCCCCTTTGTGGCCCAAACCGGAGGCGCTCCAGAAACCCTGCGCCGGCGGTGTTCGTCGNCTCCAGAAACCCTGCACCGGCGGTGTTCGTCGCAGCCATCGGTTTCTGTTCCACCGGCGGCTTCGCGAACCTCTGGCTCGGCTAAGTGCGGCTTGGCGGCTCGACATCCGAATAG
>NW_019647262.1:0-1086 GCF_002806865.2 Cucurbita pepo subsp. pepo
AAGTATGACTTTGACACGATGCACTGGTCGGAGTTGGGCTATACTCTCTCCATATTAGACACGTTTTAAAACCACGATGTTAACAACGATAAATAAAAAGTCAAAACAAACAATATGTGTTAGCATTGGACTAGGCTTTACAAAAAATTAAAATAAATGAGAGCTGTGGGATTTGAATCCATGCCCTTTTGAACCAGAGTCGAAGTCTAGCACCTTAGACAACTCGGCCAAACTATCCCGACAAATGTGTTTGGACAAATCAAGATGGTCTAGCTATCTCGAGACATGAGATTACAATACGATGCATGGGTTGTGCTGTTGGGAACCGAGATGACGATGAGATGCAACAATGTTGTGTCGCACATGATTGAACATGCACGCATAGATGGCGTGTGTGGTCAAACAAGTTTTAATACCACATTATGGATGTTTGAATGCGGAAGAAAAACTCTGCCTAAGGTATAACAAAGCCATAAAGTCGAGTGAAAAATGTGAATAGAGATTGAGTACTCCTTTAGATTTGTCGTGAGCGTGACAAGATCACGAGACATTGGTCGGAGTTGGGTTAGAGTCTCTTCACAATAGACGAGTTTTAAAACCATACCCTTTATCTTTAACCACTCGACTAAACTGTACGACATATGTGCCTTGACAAACCGACTGAGATTGCAATACGATGCATGGGTCGGACGATGAGATTGAAAAAGTATGATTATATGACAGCTGTGGGATTTGAACCCACGCCCTTTCGGACCAGAGCCTAAATCTGGCGCCTTAGACCACTCGGCCAAACTATCACAACAATTTTTATCTAGAAAAATCAAGATGATCGAGTATCTCAAGACATGAGATTGCATCACGATACATGGATCGTGTTGTTGGGAACCGAGATAACGATGAGATGCAACATTGTTGTGTCGCACATGATAGAACATGCACGCATAGGCGGCGTGTGTGGTCAAACAAGTTTTGATTCCACATAAGTGATGTTTCAACGTTGAAGGCAAACCTTGCCTATGGTATAACAAAGCCACAAAGCCGAGGTGAAAAATGTGAATGGAGATTGTGTACCCCATAAGGTTTTTG
>NW_019647262.1:7934-8722 GCF_002806865.2 Cucurbita pepo subsp. pepo
ATTTGAATAATGAATTTCAAATTAAAGTAACATTAAATGATTAATTAAACTATTTAATTAATATTTAATATTAATTCAAATGTCAATCCCAATCAATTCCGACACATAATTGATTAAGATATTTAAATCTTATTTAAATATCTCAGATTCTCTCCTTTTGTTTAATTCATAAATAAAACAAAAATGCGGTTAAATATATGGTATATATGTAGCGCATATTCCCTAATTTGAATATAATATAATAATGAGGGATGTATATGCTCTCTATAAGAGAGTAGCAAAGATGTTCCCCAAACCGACTAGATTCCATAAGGGAATTGAAGGTTATGTCCATGATAGATCTCACCTGAACCGTCTCATCATAATATAATAATTATAATCGTAATCATAATATAAATAATTATGACAATAATTTTTAGATAACTCTCTTTCTCTCTCTTTCTCTCTTTCTTGTCGTGCATTTTTTAAAGGTTACTACTATATCAAGCTACATTTTCTTTTTAAATAGAAACTAACTGCACAGCCGAGGAGAGTGTGTATGAACTATGGAGCTATAGAGTTCGAGATAGAGTCGAGTCTCGATTTTTTACTCATGATGTCTTTGTCATGTATATGATTCTTTATGATATGTTGTTATATGAATAATTTGTTGCATTAAATAGCTTCATGTGGAACGAGCATGTCAGTGTATCTTGTGTTTGTATGATATACTATGACCCGAAACCTTGAGAGGCGCACGAACTAAATAAAAATATCGTTTATTTATTATGAGAATCTAAATACAAGGT
>NW_019647263.1:0-1019 GCF_002806865.2 Cucurbita pepo subsp. pepo
GCGAGACTGTAAAGGAGAGGAGCTGATCATCCAGCCGCATTCTCTTCCATCCTTCATGCCGAGTTTACAGTGAAAGAAGGTGAAGGCAATGGAATTCTGAGAGTTGTAGAGGTGAATGAGAAAGAAAGAACCAAACAAACACTGACCTTCCTCTTTAGACTGACTGAATAGGGTGACTCCGGGAGTAAGTAGCTTAGCTCGCCGAGACTGTAAAGGACAGACAGAAGATGAAAACACCTATTCTATTCTATTTCCCCATTACCGAGTGTTTGAATAACGAACACGGNCTATTCTATTTCCCCATTACCGAGTGTTTGAATAACGAACATGGAACAAGGGGTTAAGTCTCATGATTCTTTCGTTTCGGCTTAGTTTAGAAAGGAGAAAGATCAGTTAAAGAATCAATAGGGGAAAGAGTGAAAGAAGAATCCTCCCGTTTTGTTTACCTTGTCAAAGAGTTAAGTTAAANAAAGAATCAATAGGGGAAGGAGTGAAAGAAGAATCCTCCCGTTTTGTTTACCTTGTCAAAGAGTTAAGTTAAAGAAGGTCAAGGGTTGAGGAAATGAAGACGCTTAGCTGCTTTACCGTCGAGTAAAAGAATAAGGAGGAAGGAGTGCAGCAACGGTAAGTAAGCTTTACTTAGTAAAAGAGTGAAAGAAAGANGGGAGGAAGGAGCGCAGCAACGGTAAGTAAGCTTTATGATATGGAAATCAACCCAAGGGAAAGTATGGAACGGATTACCTTGATGATCAAGATCAAGAGTAAAGAAAACTCGTTTCTAAACTCGTGATTCGAATCACTTCACAAGAGGTTTGATCAATACCACTTGAATGACTCTACATGCAAGTTCTAAACACAAGAATTTGCAAAGAAAGTTTAGCTCTCAACAAAGCTAAAATAGAGATTCTATTCTCAATTCCAAAATCTGATGTCTAATCAAAGAAAAGAAGGCTTTATATAGCCTTTACAAACCTTAACCTATGTGATACATAACTCCAAAATTAAATGGGCTAGTAAAT
>NW_019647263.1:7683-8718 GCF_002806865.2 Cucurbita pepo subsp. pepo
TTCATACCTTCTTGACTTTTAGTCTCTACTGTAAAGAGAAAGCATAGGGGATAACGGATTGAATATGCAAGTTCAGGAGAATGGAAGAAAGGATAGCAGCTTGTAACCCTCCTTTTATTCAAAGACTGTAAACTCTCAGGCGATAGTCTTTACTTGTTCTTCAGGTTTAAGGTTAAGAGTCGGAATTGAGAATTCATCTTTCTTGAGGATTTACTTCTTGTTCAATATACTAGAAGGTAATAAATAGAATAGACAGAGTATAGGGTTATTACGGCAAGCAATGAATATCTTACCGACAGTAAAGGGAAAGTAGAGAGAGGGGCAGGAGCGGATCAAGAATAAGTAGTCCTTACTTAGCTTTTCCAATCAGGTTCGAGAGTAAGTAGGTAGCTCTCCCGGCAAGTACGATTGATCTTGACTTTGAGTCTCTACTGTAAAGAAAGGAATAAGAATAAGCCAAAAGATAGGTATAGGCGGAGTGAAGTAGCTAAGGAGAATGAGAAGAAGAGGAGCGAAGACACTTGGTCCAGAGGTTACGTACGGTGCGGCTGCAGGTGAAGAAGTAGTTACGGAGAAAGAAATAGATTAGGTGAATGAGCTTACCTTGACTTCCAGCTAAGGAGAAAGAAACCACAAGACCCTGCTATAGACACTCAGGATTGAAGAAGAACAGAAATATGGTACAAGCTTCAAACTGTTTTCTCTTGGTCGAGAATAGATAAAGCCTTGTTGGAGAGGTTAAGCTAATAGAGGTTGGAGTATTGACTTCCGTCCTTAAATCCTAATATCCTCTTTCGTTTAGTCTTTACAGGGAGAACAAGCAAACAAATGAAGACGCTGCTTTACCAATAGAGAATAGATGAAAGAAGGAAAGGATGATGAATGTTTCAGTCTTTACAGTGAGTTGAGTGAAGGTGAGTGAAGTTCGTAAACTCTTCAGTCAGAAGAAAGAAGCCAGCCCCACACATTCTATATACATTTCTTTAGTTAGCTTTTACCGACAAGTAGTATAATTGAAAAGAGAAAAGAAAGAGA
>NW_019647264.1:0-1117 GCF_002806865.2 Cucurbita pepo subsp. pepo
AATGATCGACGTTTTTCAAAACTTTTGTGGAAAATTATTAGATAAGGCTTGATAATTTAGATAAGATTGTCGACGAAACGGAGTGCATAAAACAGTAAAAGATTGCTTCAAATCGACCCCTAACTCGGAAACCCTTATTTGGGTATTTTGAAGTACGTTCTAAAAAAATAGGGTCACGGTCGACGTTTTTCGAAAATTTTGTGGGGAATGATTAGAATGGTAAAAGATTGCTTCAAATTGATCCCTAATTCAGAAACTCTAATATGGGACGTTTAAAGTACGTGCTTTGAAAACCGAGTCACGGTCGACATTTTTCAATAATTTTGTGGGAAATGATTAGTCTTGATGATTTAGAATAGAATTTCGAAGAAACGAAGTGCTTGAAATCGAACCCTAATTCAGAGACCCTAATCTGGGACGTTTGATGTCCATGCTAAAAAAACCGAGTCGCGGTCGACATTTTCTAAAAGTTTTGTGGGGAATTATTAGATTAGTCTTGATGATTTAGAATAAAATTTCGAAGAAAAGGAGTGCTTCAAATCGAACCGTAGTTTGGAAACCCTAATCTGGGACGTTTGATGTCCATGCTAAAAAAACCGAGTCGCGGTCGACGTTTTGGAAAAGTTTTGTGGGGAATTATTAGATTAGTCTTGATGATTTAAAATATTATTTCGAAGAAACGGAGTGCTTCAAATCGAACCCTAATTCGGAAACCCTAATTTGGGACGTTTGAAGTACATGCTTAAAAAACCGAGTCACGGTCGACGTTTGCGAAAAGTTTTGTGGGGAATTATTAGATTAGTCTCGATGATTTAGAATATAATTTCGAAGCAACTGAGTGCTTTAAATCGAACCCTAATTCGGAAACCCTAATTTTTGACGTTTGAAGAACGTGCTAAAAAAACCGAGACATGGTCGACGTTTTTCGAAACTTTTATGGGCAAGGATCAGATTAGGCTTGATGTTTAAATAANATGGGCAAGGATCAGATTAGGCTTGATGTTTAAATAAGAATTTCGATGAAACTGAGTGCATAAAAGAGTAAAAGATTGCTTGAAATCAACCCCTAATTCGGAGACCTTTATCTGGGACGTTTGAACTACGTGCTAAAAAAACC
>NW_019647264.1:8032-8716 GCF_002806865.2 Cucurbita pepo subsp. pepo
AAAAGTTTTGTGGGGAATTATTAGATTAGTCTTGATGATTTAGAATATTATTTCGAAGAAACGGAGTGCTTCAAATCGAAACATAATTCGGAAACCCTAATTTGGGACGTTTGAAGTACATGCTTAAAAAACCCGAGTCACGGTAGACGTTTGCGAAAAGTTTTGTGGGGAATTATTAGATTAGTCTCGATGATTTAGAATAGAATTTCGAAGCAACGGAGTGCTTCAAATCGAACCCTAATTCGGAAACCCTAATTTTGGACGTTTGAAGAACGTGCTAAAAAAATCGAGTCATGGTCGACGTTTTTCGGAACTTTTATGGGCAATGATCAGATTAGGTTTGATGTTTAAAATAGAATTTCGAAGAAACTGAGTGCATAAAAGAGTAAAAGATTGCTTGAAATCCACCCCTAATTCGGAGACCTTTGTCTGGGACGTTTGTACTACGTGCTAAAAAAACCGAGTCATGATCGACGTTTGTCGAAACTTTTGTGGGAAATTATTAGATAAGGCTTGATGATTTAGAATAGAATGTCGAAGAGACGGATGGCCTAAAATAGTAAAAGATTGCATCAAATCAACCCTAAGGCGGAAACCCTTATTTGGGTCGTTGGAAGTACGTGCTTAAAAAATAGAGTCACAGTCGACGTTTTTTCGAAACTTTTGTGGGGAATGATTAGAACA
>NW_019647265.1:0-8715 GCF_002806865.2 Cucurbita pepo subsp. pepo
ATGGCATCAATCACTTCAAATCCTCTCAGCGAGTTCGCATTTGGAGCTGCAGTTTTCTCACCAACAAAGTTGTCGTTATCGTCCAACAACACTGAAGCATCGCACCCCTACACGAAACACGTTCACATTCATTAGAGCTATCAATCCACTGAAAAAGTAGGAAAAGCAATGACTTACATTGACAAAGCAATCATGGAAATGGAGTCGAAGCAGAGACGCTGCCATTCGAGGGTCCTCAGCAATGGCAGTTTTGACCCAATAGAAGATGATGGATTCTGCCTCGGGGCAGAAAGGGGGCGTGCCGAAGGGCATCTGGTTCTCATCCCCTCCTCCGTATGATGCTTTCATGTTCGCCGAAGTGACTGCTATAAGCTCGAACATTATTAGACAAAGATGGAAGGCGAGATAGTTGGCCATTTTTGCATTCCAAAGGCAACTGAAATGGAGATGATAAGGGCGATGGGGGGAGATTCTGTTATATATACATGCATAAAGTAGGCTAGAAATCAACTGCTACATAACAAGTGAGACGTGGAGAGAGGGCTTTTTCACTTCAAACTCAAGTTTGCCAAAATAGGCATTGGGTAGGGCTAAGTACCAAGTGTTAGTTGGAGCACGGAAACACAAGTATGAGATTAGTTGGAGTCGAAAGGCTGTCAAATTTTAGCCATTTTGGCATGAATATATCTTAACCAGTTGAACTATGTTTACATTGACGGTTCTCTCTGAAATGCATTTGGTCGTAGAAAGTGGATTTGATGAGGGAGGGATATGTAGCAGGTGTAGAGTGGATGATTTCAAAGCTCTGTTTTTTCCAGCAGGTTTGTGACAGAGAACGGTTCATAACCACTTCAATTAAGGGCTCAACAACTCCACTTTTATTGGGTTCTAAATGTTTGGTTAAACTGATCACATGGTCAGCTGCCAAAGGTAGCTCGCTTGAATGAGAGCCTTTTTGGGCTTTTAAAGTTTGTGGTCTTCTGAATGAAGTGATGATCATCAATCTTCAAGGTCACTACTTCATTGCTTCTCTGAAATGGGCTCTCCTGCATGGCCTCCCTTAAAATGATCCAAATCACCCCCTCATATTCATCTGATTTTAAAAATAATTCATTTTGGAAAGCATTTTTTTTACTCGGTTCGACTTTGCCTCTACTCGAGGCCAAGGTCTCTCATGTGAGACGTTGTATCTCACCATGTTATTCCCAATTAACATTTCTCATATGTCTTGACATCATTCCAATTCACGGAGTGTCATCGGTCATTACTACTCACTCGGTCATGACAGAGAATGGGTTCACGTGTTCTTCGTAATATCGAAACATCCTGAACATCCATCCATCATAAGTTCAATTGAGGCATTGGCCCTCCCATGCTCATGCCATGTCATTTACGGACTCCGTACTGAATAACGATGCATAATCCACCCTCTGACACTTGAGCTAGGGTGCAATATCGGCACACCTATGTCGCCTCGGTACTGTCCTTGAAAGACCCATTTCAAAGGAAGTAACCTGAGACACTCGTCTCGCAACGCTTGCCCTCACTATGACACACGTATGTGCTACATGGGTAACTCGCTTAGGCCACAGGACCAAGGATGGTGGGGAGCTCACGTCATGCCTCCTCTAAGGTACACTTTGAGGCATTTTCAATCCTCCTCGGGTAGACGTCATTTTGGCAAACAGTCATACAGTGTCGTGAAGAGTCCATCTAGTATCCGATTGATACTAAATTTAGTGAGCAATCATATTTCATATAGACGAACTTGACTCTAGAATTCCATGCCCAAATTCCCTTCGAAACCCCAACTTTCAAGGTTAAGGCCCGTTCCTTCAACAAGCCTATCTTTAACACTCCTGTCTACTTGTGGCCCTTATCTTGCTTTTGGATCGTCTTCTCTTCAATACCCACTTCTCTAGAATTGCATGGCTGGATGAGCGCAACCTTAGGGTCACCAATTTACTTGAGGGTCACAAACTACTCTCTTCATAGTATGGTCTACTAACGGCTAGGTTGTGACAGAAGGTAGAGTTGAAGAGGAGGTGTTGTCTGTCGTACTTGGAAGTAATGTAGGAGAATCATGTATTCTGGAAAAGTACTCTGGATCCATGCACACGTGTTTTGGTGCATTTAATTGGTTGAAGTGTTTAGAGTTTGTATTTTCACAACCACTCCCCTCCTCCCGTGTAGGTTTCTACCCCACACTCAAAAACTAGCATCCAACCTCCCATTCCCTACCCTTATACTTAATAGTGCCTTTTAAAACCCTAACCCTAACCCTAACCCTAACCCCAACCCTAACCCTAACCCTAACCCTAACCCTAACCCTAAAATTAAAAAACCATAGCTCAAACAAACCACACATTAACACATTTAAATAAATAAAAGAACTAAATAAATAAATAAAGCTACTTAATTTAATTATATAATATTATACAGTGATGGGGATTGTGTGAATGATGAAAGAAAAGCTCATGAATTTTTAAAATATAAGAAGACGGAAAAAAAGTTATTTATTTTTACTCTTCTTTGGGGATGTGTACGGAGGAGGAGGAGGAGGAGGAGGAGGGTACGATCATATCTTGCAGAAGCCCATGGTCTTTGAACGAAGCAGAACTAGGAGAGGATCCACCAATACGACGCCGTTCTTCTCCGAAACACTGGAACATCGGTTCGAATCCTCCGCACGTGACAAGCTCCATAGGCGGCGGCGGTGGCGTTGGCGGAGTGTAGGTGTAGGTGTATTGTTGGTGTTGGAAAAGAAGGGGCGGTGGATGGAGGGCGGCGGAGGTGGAAATTGATGCTGAGAGGGATCCACGTGGCAAGATGGGGCTTTGATGATTGTGTTGACCTTCGTAAGTGGTGACGACGACGGAAGGGTCATGGGAGGATCGTTCGACTCGCTTTTTGACGCCGCAGCCGGCGGTGGTGCAGCGGTAATAGCTTCTTGGGTAAGGGCTGTTTTTAACGGCTTTCTGACCGTACTTCCGCCACCTGTAACCGTCGTCCAGATGATCCATTTCGGTCTTGGTCATGAACGCAAATCTGGGTTGTGTAGCCCTTTTCTCGTTCTTGATTTTGGGTTTCAACCTAACCACCAAATATAAAAAAATGAATAAAAATTAACAACAACACAGACTCTTCTAGTATCATACGGTTCACTTTGAGCTTCCTCAAAAAGCCTTAGTATTAGTTGATTATAAACTCATCATAATTCCCTAAATTTAGCGAAACTTTCATCCAAGATTAAGAAGGCTTACTTGTGTTGGTTGAAAGGATCCAGGTCACCGGCGTCGGAGGAGGAAGAGAGGGAGGAGGAATTAGGAGTTGAAGGAATATTAAGAAGGCGGTCGGAGGAGGAGGAGGAGGGCGGCAGGGGCGGAGGGGTGGTAGCTGCAGAGAAGAGATCAAATAAGTCGAACAAAGTGGAGGGCTTAAAGGAAGACGAGTCCATTGGGAACTTCAACATGCAACTAGGAATCTCATCTTTCATATATATATATATATATATTATTAGTGATTTGGTCGAAGCAAATGAGTCAACTAAAAAAGCAGCTAGGTAGCTACTAAGGGACACCCAGTGTCGGCATCCGATCCAATTAGTCAGTAGCTAAGTTCATAAATACCTCATCGTTATCTAGTCACATCTAGCTTTTTCGTTATAACAAGTTTAACTTTTTACATTGTTTAAAGCTATGAAGTGTACTAATTTAATTTAGTATATAGTTTAATATGAAAGAGAAAGGAATATGATCTGTTTCAATATATTTTACTATTACAAGATCTGAAACTATAGTATAAATATATATTATACATATATATAAGCTGTATTATAAGACGTTGAACGAATCACTTTTCATTTTTATGCGTGTGGATGCTTTCAAATGATATGCGGATTTGTGGAATTCAACTATTTATTGGGAGGGATTAAAAGTTCTATTTATTCTTTTATAAATAAAAAAATGTTTTAAATGCATGCCTTTTACCGTTTACCGGGGACTGGAGGTTTCAAAATTCATGATAAACTTGGTATTAATTATAGGTATTTATTTTGTTTTAAATAAATAAAAATATCTTCCTACTTATCTCTTCTCTATATCTATATATATATATATACTTTTTTATTTATCCTTTGACCAATAAAAGTGTATAAAAAGCGTTACACTTTCCCAAAAGAAACTGATTCGGTTTAAGATTTTAGTACTTAGGTTATTAATATTTTAATATGTTTATTTATTTATTTATTTATACTTTTATTATTCCATTCCCTTTCTCTCCCATCACTTCCTTTTTTTAATCTTTTTGTGACGTATTTACAAAGTTATTTTAATTATTTTCCCCACTCCTAAAATTGGTGTGACTCAACTATTTCATGCTTTTTTGAAGTTTAAAGAATATAAGAGAATACTTCTTTTTTTAAAAAAATCTCATACCCTTCGCTTAAAGAAAATAATATGTTTTTTTTTAAATAAAAAATAAAATAGTTTGGTTCAAAGTTGAAAATATTTTATTAAATTAAATTAAATTTTTAATAAAAAAGTGCATATGACTTTGGCATTTATTTAGGTGGGGAGCCTATAATGGGTTCATTTAATATATGTCTAATTGTGCCAAAAACACATCCTAATTCCTAGACCTTACCAAATATTTAAATGTAAAAATAAAATGAAAGAGTTGTTTGAAATAGACATTAAAGAAATGGGGACCACACTTGTACAACCGATGCTCCAATAGGTCGGTTCCTAAAACCTTTGACACACCCACTAGGCATCCAAAGGATCCATTTAGAGATGGGTTCCATTTCATTTGCTGGGTTTCTCTCAGTCTCATCATGTTAAAATACGTTTGCTAAGTAGAGATTGGTTTCGTTTCCCTTTCTAATTGATGTGAGATCTCACCATTGATATGTTCTTCTATCACTGTTATATATAGTTACTCGTGGAAAGTGATCACCACCACCTTTTATCGAATGTCATCAAAGGAGATCTGCACACAAGAGCTAAAGCTCATGCGATTTGGTTGCACTTAAGCTAGCAATCTCGTATGGAGAAAAAAAAAATTGCAAATCTAGCAATCTCATATGGAGAAAAAAAAAATTTACAAATCAAATTGAGCAATTCAGTTTGGTTCCACCACTAATTTGTTTCGCTTAGCTCCATGTTTTGGTCTAGTCTTCTTTTGGTACAATTTCTAAGGCTAATTAGGGTGTTTTGGTTAGGTATTGGCAATTAACTTATAACTTAAATAGAATTCCGAAGGTAGATGAGAATGAAACTTTGTTTTTTTATGAGGGTGTGAAAACCTCTCCCTACCATATGCAATTTTGAAATCGTGAGATTAGCTATAATATGTAACGAGCCAAAGCAGACAGTATCTAACTAGCAATGGACTTGAGCTGTGCAGTGTGTCAACGAGAACGTTGGGTCGCCAACAGGGTGGATTGTGAAATCCCAAATTAGTTGGAGAGAGAAACAAAACATTATTTTAGTAGATGTGTTTTAAAGTTGTGAGGTTGACGGCGATATGTAACGAGCAAAATTTGACAATATTTGCTAGTGGTGGACGATGGAGTTGAGTTGTTACCTTTGCATCAATAAGATATGTTTTGAAATATTTTTTTTATTAAAAAATATAGTTTATTTTAAATAATCATGCACATTTTCTTCATTAGCATGATTGTTTTAAGCACGTGCTTTTAATGAGACCATTTAATATTTTTTTAAAAAAAACAGGATAGTTACCAAATTATTACCGAACATATTTCAAATACTTTGAGGACATTATAATTAGTTTTCTCCTTTTATTATAATTGCAATTGATTTTTTTTTTTTTAATAAAACCTCATTACTTTAGAACATATATTCATTCTTCCCAAACTATAAGTTAACTGATATTTTTCTTTTTTTAATTATGAAACCTATAATTAAACTAACAAAAAAGACATAAATGCTTTACAAAGTTATTAGTTCGTTTTGGTCTTTTGGTCAGTTAAAAGTTTTAAACTCCTTTACATTTATTATTTATTTATTTATTTATTTATTTTCAGAACTCCGCAGCAGTGGAACCGTAGAGAAATAAAGAAAACTGGGAATGACTAACCGTTTCGGCCGCCCCCTCTGGGTCGCCGGCAGAAACTCCGGCGGCGGCGTCGTCTGAAGCAACATTGTTGAAAAAACGCCACATTGTTGGGGAGTTGAAGCTGAAGAACTGCTAGAGCATTACATTTATTGTTTCGAGCGTTCCTCTTTCTTTCTTTGATTCATCTCTAACTCTCTTGCCTACATATGCTTCCAATGGAGCACTTCTCTTCACTCATCCTCTTACGTTTTCATCTTTCTATTCCATTTTCCTCCGATTGTTCTTGCGGATGCCAAACCGTTGGTAATCCTTCTTGTTGTATTGTAAATTTCACTTCTGATCGACTTCTTCCATTTCGAATTTTGTCGGTAATTCGTAGCGATGATCTTATTAGGTCCTGTGACGCACGGCCAGGTTTGTACTCCGATCACTTTCGAACTATTTCAATTCGTTTGATTTTCACTGAAAGAAGCTAATTCTGTTGTGAACTTCTCTAGCATTGTGGTTTTTCATATGATTTCGTTCGCATGCTCCATTGTTAGGTCACGAATTTATGTTCCTTTTGTCGCTTGATTGCCACAGGTTTCGTTTCTAATCGGATTTATAACCACATTCGTAGCCTGGATTTATTCGGAGTACTTAGTATTTAAAAATAATTCGATCTCTTCCAAAGTGTAAGTTGATATCCTAGCTGAAAAGTTTTTCATTCTTAAACATCTTGCATACTGAATCTGGATACGTTTTTAGAAGAGACTCTGATGTTGGCTTGGCTGAGGCGGAAAGTCTTAGTGTAAAGGAAGATGATAGAGCTGTTTTATTAGATGGTGGAGCTATCAAGCCTAGTCCTTATGGAGCTCGAATTCCACCTTCTTTCTCTAATCTTCTCAGGTTTATCAAAGAAACCATGGATTTTTCTTCCAATGTCAACTGCTGATGCTTTCGGTTTACTAATTTTGTTTATTGCCTGCTAGGTTCATATTGCTGGAACAGTCTTTCTTGATAGAAAATCGAATGCTACTCAGAGCAGCGTACGTAAACGATTGCATACAATTTAAGCTAAATATTTATATGCATGATGAATTTGATCTCTTGTTTATGAATATAACTCTCTCTTTCTTTCTTTCTTTCTTTCTTACAGATGTGAATTTGGTTTTCTTTTAGCATATTTCTACATTTGTGACCGTACCGATATATTTGAATCCTCAAAGAAGGTGTCTTAGATCATTCAGTAATTTAACTTGTTTTTATCGAGAGACATGTTTGTACTGAACATATTTGTTTACATGGTCAATTTTTGCAGAGTTACAATCGAGATCTTTTCTTCTTCCTTTTATTCCTTCTCATCATGGTGTCAGCTATAACTTCATTCAAGATACATCTCGATAAATCGCCATTTTCAGTGAAACCCATACTGTTCTTGAATAGGCATCAAACTGAGGAGTGGAAAGGATGGATGCAGGTCAGTTCACCCCTTCACATAATTATCATCGTTTTTTAAATGGGTTGAAAGCTTTTAAGAATAGTTACAGTTTTTCTTTGTTTTTGTATAGGTGATTTTTTTGATGTACCATTACTTCGCTGCAAGAGAAATTTACAATGTTGGTCGTGTATGTGTTGCTGCATATGTGTGGATGACTGGATTTGGGAATTTTTCATATTACTATATTCGCAAAGACTTTAGCTTTTCCAGATTTGCTCAGGTATGCGCCTGCCCTCCTATGATTCTTCAATATCTTGCTCTTATGTTTCAAGAGAGGAGTTATTATGTGTGCCACTTTTTACATTTTGTGCTGAGCAGATGATGTGGCGGCTTAATTTCTTGGTGTTTGGTTGCTGCATTGTCCTTGACAACAGTTACATGCTATACTATATCTGCCCCTTGCACACTTTTTTCTCTCTTACGGTATACGGCTTTGTTGGTATTCTGAACAAGTACAATGAGATTAGATCCGTCATTGCTGTGAAATTCTTGGCTTGCTTCTTGATCGTTATCATAGTATGGGAAATACCCGGAGTGTTTGATGTGCTTTGGGAACCATTTACCTTCATTTTAGGTACCCTCTGGATCTATTTTATCTTTGAGAGGACAGAGGAGTTTTGGCAACCAACCTAAAGATTCAAATTATTGCAGGATATAAGGATCCAAATCGATTGGCAGAACAGCTGCCTCCTATGTATGAGTGGCACTTCCGCACAGGGCTTGATCGCTATATTTGGATATTAGGCATGCTGTATGCTTTCTATTATCCAACTGTAAGTTTGCAATCGCTATCATAACTGGATTTTCCCTATAAGAAATTCTTTATAATGAAAAGGATGGTTTTGATAGGCTGAGAAATGGATTGAAAAGTTAGACGAAGCCAAACTGAAGCGCAGGATATTGATCAAAACGACAATTGTTGTGACATCCTCAATGGTAGAATGTTTTTTTAGTTGGATAATTAGCGTATTCGTTTCTTGGTGTTGTCCTCCTCTTGTTGAAGCAGAGTTATTTGACCTTTCAGGCTGCATATCTGTGGTATGAGTACATATTCAAATTGGACAGTATTACTTACAACAAATACCATCCTTACACTTCCTGGATTCCCATTACGTATGTGAACCTTTTCTTTATATATTGGAGCCTGAAGTACA